>NC_086331.1:121348567-121648567 GCF_032445375.1 Bacillus rossius redtenbacheri
TTTTGGAACTTAAATATTTTTTCAGCACCCAACTAACTTCTGGTTCAGGTATGTGCAACCTAGACCAATTGTAACCTAGCAGGAGGTTTGGAGTCCCACAGGCTACGCTGTATTCCTAAAGATTACTAGAGAACCACAGAATCAAGTTGCAGCTAGTATCAAGTAAATAATAGAACAAAGACAACAATCAGGCCAATCACCCGTGGAAAACATTCTCGGTTACACTATTTAAAACACTACATGGCGATGGCCACAAAACTGCACATGCTACCTAATGTAACCTATAAATGGTAATTCATAAGAAACCAGTAAGAATTTTGTAGCACTGTTTCAGGGTAAATAGAGGAACGTCTGTGGTGTTCCAAAAGACAAAATTTGTAATTTTATAATATTTTCTTAATGGAAAGCCATAACCCTTACAACTTGGTCACCTGTCCATTAAATTCCACTACAAATAGAAGCAGAACTAAAAAAATTATTTGGGAAGCTTTTGTTTTTTGGCATCTGTCACTTAGCTACAAATTTACCTATAAAACTGTTTCCATAATAAATATAATACCGCATTTAACTTAGCTAGTATCAAAATAAAAACAAACATAGAGCTAATGAAGTGCATAGGTGAATAACTGTTTGAATTGTAAAACTTTTAAAGGGTAATTGTTCCTTATTGCAAATCCATTTGTATTTTAATATTAAATATTAATAAAAATAAAGTAATTGGATGTGTTTGTAAAGCAAATCTATATAGTATCCAAAAACTATTTAATTTTAAAAATATGTATAAAACTTCGAGCGAGATTTTTCTCCGAAAGCAATTGTTCTGTGTAACGTATCGAATTGTATTTTAACCTAAAAAATTAAAATAAAATTAGCAGTTTATGTGTTTGTGAATTAAAACTATACAATTACCGAAAAAAAAAATTATTGTGAAGATATGCATTATGAAACTTTGATATAAACTGGATAGGTGATAAGGAACAATGTCCATAGATTTTTAATATTAAGTTCAAATTTAATGGCTTTCTCATAGCTTTGCAAACTGTGTAATAGACAACCAGGCTCAAAATAAAGCACAACTATTTTTGAAAATATAATTTAATTTACCTGTCAAGTTCAGAGAGTACTTGAAGTTCTTGATTCGTTAAATTAATGTCGTCTTGGTGTTCTGCCATACTTGCAGACTTCAGAAACTGACGATTTTAACATTTGAAACTATTCTCTTGACAAATTTACACAACTATGTAAATTACGACCAAATTTTAATATAACACTTCACACGAACTTCACATTGCGGAAAAAATCTTTTCACAAACACATTTCATGTTGTAACTATTATATAGATGTAATACGTAAAACAGTTAATTTAGCTTTAGTTAATAAAAGTGGGTGTCCGCACAGCTAAAATTATTATTAAAACATAATTTCCTTTATTCAAATACACATTCGAGCACATTTCACGGTAATTCAATAACTGCACCAGATCACCAGGAAAAATTAATTATGTATTTCACAACAAAGTCAAGTGATTATAGTCCAAATATTTGCTGTCTCCGACAGATGTCTTATCATAAATACACACAACTCACATATTTTGTTTTCATCTGAGAGTCAAAAGTTGTGATGGCAAAATCGATTAAATAAACGAGATATCCTAGTTAAATTTAAAAATCGATTTTAATCACAGGAAACATTCCAATCAAGTACAATGACCTTTTTCGATTTTCTACTGCGAAAATAGTTAGTACAAACGACTTACGGTATCGAAATTTATTTGTTTCAGTACTTTTACTCACATTCGTCACAAATAGATGATCAAGATAATTATGACGAATTTTTTTAACATCTAATTTCATTTAATAAATACAAATTAATGTTTCCCAAATCTCAGAAAAGCATAATACTCTCCTTTCATTTGGTTGGGGCCCTATTTTTGATACTATAGGAATATTCCATTAGAGGATTGACTGGATTCCCATACACACTTGCTAAACACCGTTCTTGAACACTCGCTAGTGTAATTATATATTGGATTGATGTCACAAACTGTCGGAATCATTCCACCATATACTTTGTTGGCGGAATTGTGATTCAGCTAGTGTGTTGGGAGCTTGTTATTTTTCTGAATTTCGATTTGTTGAAATGAAAGCCTTGTTGTGGGTCTGAAATACTTTGACGTCGTCTGGCCGACGACCACCCCAGAGCCCGACCTGCACCCGCCAGTATACGCTCCCGCTAACGGAACACACCCCTGGCCATGGCCCACCCGAGTCAGGCGACCCGAACAGCAATTAAAGACAAAGCCGCGGAAACCTGAGTAGACAAGAGAAGAACCGTACCCATTCCTCCTGAAACATTAAATGAGGATTTTAGCGACAATAAAATCTCTTCCAGACACACCCGTTTGGAGTCTAGCGTAATGAGGTCACGCCTGGCGCGAGAGAGGCCGAGCCTCCCTCGGACGCCATGCCAGTTCGGCAGTTCAGCGCAGCTCATGGACCGGGGCGGACCTACGTCCCACGGAGAGGCAACATCCTTTGTCTACATTGAAAGTAACGTCCGGTAAATATAGTCACTAATTAACCAAACCCCTTTTATTACTTAACCTCTCCGTGAGTACCCGGTCCCCTTTTTCGGTCCCGGACCTAATCCGGCCGCATCAACTTAAGGACACCCCGCACCACACTTGGTCAGCGGGGCTGCTCTTCAGCATACGGCACGGGCCGTCTCCCGCAACGTACAGAACTTTGTTTAAGGTCACGCGCACGGCGCTGACCACAAACCCGCAAGGGAACTTGGACAAACTTAATTGCGGTGCGTGTTTCACCACAGTGGGCACAACACCCGCGCCGAGACATTTGCATACGGGATTGGCCGTCTCCAATCGCCCGCCCCTTAATTCAGTGTATTTTTGTATCCCGTATTTTGTACTGCTAACTTACGTTACCCGAGTAACGAGTGCCACGTAACTTGTGCGCGCCCCCTTAATCCAGTGTATTTTTGTATCCCGTGTTTTGTATTGCTAACGTACGTTACCCGAATAACGAGTGCCACGTAACTTGTGCGCACCCCCTTAATTCAGTGTATTTTTGTATCCCGTATTTTGTATTGCTAACTTACGTTACCCGAGTAACGAGTGCCACGTAACCTGTACGCGCCCCCTTAATTCAGTGTATTTTGTGTCCCGCCTTTGTGTTACGAAATTACGTTACCTGCGTACCCAGTGAGACGTCTGAGACATAACAGCATCCGAGGCCACGTAACGCGGAACACAAACAATACGGCGCCACGGAATAACAAGTAAAACCCCCCGGGGACCTCTGTAGCGTGTTGTATTGTGTACGACTCGCTCCTCTGAATAAAAGGTACGACACCGCCACCTCAACTCCACGTCTCTTATTTAAAATCATCTCACGCAACACCGCCGCCGGCCCTAGTGGGCCACGCAGGGGCACATACATCCACGACCCCAAATTCACGACTAGAAACGAGCTAGTCTGGCGCCCACCCGGACAACACAGATCAAGAACCGCCTTTTCCCACTAGGAGCCACACCGGGACTCGAGCCCGAGACCCCGGACGACGGCAACTTTACAAATGCTTTGATGGATATATAAGTTAGGTTAGCTACATGTAAATTTGTATTATAGTGCAGATAGCTATTTATATTAAGGCCATATTTCACATCTTTTTTTTTTTCCACGTAAAAGGGTTGTGCATGGTTACTTTAAAATGGTAGTTACTTTTTGTTTAAGAAGCATAATTCTCAAAATATTTACCTTCAAAGTTGCTAATTCAGTGCTTTTGAGTACTTTTTTTTATTAACTAGCCATTTTTCCCTAAAGGATTGTATTTGATGTCATCTGTACAAAATGCCCAACAAAATAACTTATTATGGAAGACATAAATCTGCCGTCGCCCGGGTTCTCGTGTTCGAGGTTCGGCGTGGTTCCTAGCAGGAAGGCTGGTTATTAATGAATTGTATCCGGGAGGGCACCAGGCTAGGTCTGTGGCTAACCAAGAGTTGGGTCGTTGGGTGCGAATGCCCCTGCGTGGCCCACTAGGACCGTCGGCGGTGGTCGTGGTTGGAGGGATCCCTGGCTATTGGTACGTTACGGTCCCTAAACAGCATACCACGCTGATTCCTTGCTGGATTAGGGAAGTTCACAAAATAACATACACTGGTTCGGTTTTACACTGTCGTATACACATCGCGCACGGAGTGTGCGGAGTGGACGTTTAATTAATCGAACAGGTTACACTCGCAGTTACAGTTACACGATGCACATTGAAGTTCCCTACAAAAATTACACTAAATAGACACTGGGTGCTCTGACGCGACAACACTAATATTGAATCCTCACACCAGTCATGATTGGAGGGGGGGGGGGGGTTCGATTGGAGGCGGCCAATTCCGAAAATTGCAAACGGCGACGCCTGGGCCCACCTGTGTGGACTGTGGTGTGCTATTAAATTTATGACAATTCTTTACATCGTTGTTGCCGGTGCCTGTGCACTTGGCGATTATCCAAAAGTCTTTGGTGGTGGGAGTCGGCCCGTGCCGTATGCTGCACTGCCCCGCGTAATGCCTGGTGCGGGGAGTTTATGATTAAGAGGCTGGGTTAGGCCCTGCACCGTAAAAAGGACCGGATGCACACGGGGAGTTAAATGCAAAAAAGGATATGAAGAGTGACTATAATTACCAGTAGTGAATTCAGTAAAGACAAAGGTTGAGGACTCCTTGTGGGACGCACGTCCGCCCCGGTCCGCGAGTCGCTCGGTACTTGTGTTTGCCCTTGGCGCGAGGGGAGGCCTCAGCGTCCCGTCGCGGCAAAGTTTCTAAAGTTCCATTATTATGAAATTATTAAATTAATAAGAGATTGAAAGTGGCTCTAAATTCACACATTAAATAATAAAAATTAACCTAATACACAGATGCTCTCTAGGAATTGGATTTAACAAGTTTACATTATGATGCCGTCCCCGCTACCTCTGACTATTTAGACGTGATTTTTGCTTGGGTTCGTGATCTCAGGGAAGGTTCGGCCTTGTGGCTAGAGGTAGGGGTTAATGCAGTAGGGCCCCCCGAGCTGTTATGGCCACTCGGGACGCCTGAAGAATAACACAGAGTTTCTGGAAGATACTTGATGAATTTATTACGGCACAGCCCTATACAGGATGCTGCCCGTTCTGGCCGTAACGGTTTGCCCGACGCGAATAGTCACACGCGCAGCTCACTTCCTCAGTGGCGGCTCACGATTTTAATGCGCGTGAGGGGCGGACTTGTCCACGTGATGCGACAGTTACAAAAATACACACTAACATGACGAACGATATCTTGACGGACAATAAACTTCACTACTACCTAACACTTAATAAACTGGGCTAGTGGCATGTAGGCCCGTGTCTCCGGCGACTCTACGTGATATCTAGATGTGTCCCAGGGACTGATTTGTTAGTACCATTGGTGGCACGATGCCGTGCAGTGGTGATACCTAAACTCTAACATGACAGATTACACTTTGACGAACAAATATTTCACTACTACATAACATTTAATAAACTGGGCTAGTGGCACGTAGGCCTGTGTCTCCGGCGATTCTACGTGATACCTAGACGTGTCCCAGGGACTGATTCGTTAGTATGTTCGATGGCACGTGTCGCCTGCTGGCTGCCCCGTGCGGGCTAAAACTAAGTAGCCGGTAAGCTAAGCTGGGGCGTGAAGCGCCGACGTAAAGTCTCGTAAACTTCCCACAGTACTTATGTATTACGTAGAACACTCATCTTGGAGCACTGATTTAATTAAGTTCAATACCTCATGGTAGATTGAGGCCGACCGCGGAACTGTACGTAAAAGTTAAAGAAGATATTACACTATTGAAAACTACATGTCGGTGAAAACAAAGGTTGATGATTCCGCGTTGCGCGCGGGCTGCCGGCCCGTCGGAGCTCCTAAAGGACACTGACGGTGTCACCGCGCGCGACCCCCATCCCCCGTCTTCCCTCCTGCAGAAACGTGTGAATTTCGCGGGAAACTGAACCGGCAAGGTTCGGGACAAATCGCACAGTGAAACATGATTTTGCAAGGACTGAAATATTAATTGATGAAAAATAATGTTTAATAAAAACCTGTGGAAAAATATACATAAATTAATTTGTTGTAGTGTGGCCGAGGGATATGCCACACCCGGCTGGATCCTTCCGCCGGCGCAGCACTCGTCGTATGGCGTTCGCCTCGTCGCACGAACTACACTTTGCTGCGTGCACGAGCGCGTTCGGTGCACATGCTTTTGCGAGACGTTGATGAGGCATAGCGGTCTATGCGAAATAGAGGAGCATTGGCGGTCGGCGTCAATTAATTAAGTTTGAATAATGTGAGTCACACTGGAGACTGTTCATCACTTGTTGACTGCTCCAGTGGCGAGTTATACACAAAATATGGGGAGGTCATAAATATGTCACACACTACTCTAATTAATTTAGGCTGAAGGCCGCAAGGGGACACTCACAAATGTATTAACATAAATTCACACGTGAGTGACCCAGAAACTCCTACGTCGCACTTCCCTTGGACGGGGTTTTTTAATTAAAAGTGATGTTACCATTAAAGTATGTTTTATTTATAATGCACAGGGATCGCGGTGGCTGGTTAATTAGGACATGGTCTCTGATTATACCTGTTGTTCCGCTGCTCGCCTGACTCAGGTGGGCCATGGCTAGGAAAGCGTTCCATTAGCAGGGTCGGATACTGGCGATTGCAGGTTGGGCTTTACGGTGGCTTTCGGTCGGACGATGTCAAATCAATTACCGAATGTTTTCTGTAATCATTAGTGTCGCTTGAATTAGACATTATTATTTTGATAAAAACCACTTTTAATCTCTCAATGGAAAAATTTCAGATTTTGTAAAGTGCTAGATTGAAACATAGTCTGTAAAATAAAATCAATTTTGATGTTTTAAGTAATTAGCAACACCCAAAAACTAACAAATTTCGCAACACTGTTTTTATTATATGTCAGTTGCTTACAACACTCTGTCGTGTCCTGCATTTGGCCTCGGCCCCCTTGTTAGAGTGCTACATGCTCATCCCTGAAACAAACATGGCTGCCCCGACACTGCAGGGTATTTTTTTACCTAATCTCTATGCCTAAGCTAATTATTCTGTAAGATGGTGATGCACCCTGCGCCAATAGATGGCGCCTGCAGCAGAATGTAAATAAGTGGCATTCATTGTGTCATTACTCAGGGAAGGAGCGGGCTTCCGCTCGTGTTGGGAGCATCCCGGAGGCAGAAATTAGCATATTATCAGGACAGTTAGTGACTTCTTATAGAACATGCTGCAAAGGCTAAATCTGTAAATATTAACTGTAATGATAATGTAATCGACTTGTATATATTCTTGGCTTTTACTGTAATAGTTAGCTAGCCATAGTGTTGTAGTACGTGTGATGTAACCCATACCTGCAAGGATTGATAAAAGTCGGAGGAAACAAATAAAATTTAGCTGTAAAGTGAGGGACACACTGCAGTTCAGAAGCAGTGCCCAGTAGTCCCGAAAATGGTCGAGAGTAGATTAGAGGTGTAAAAGTAACGAATAAATGTGTACCCGTATGTATTCGTTACTATAACAATTAGTACTCGTTACTTTCGTATCGTTACTCGTTACTTGTGATACCGCATGACATGGCACATGCTATGTTATGTAACAGCATCGAATCGAGTCGTATTTCGTACGCGTACAGTATGACGTCGCGTAAATAAAAATAAATCGAATATAAACAATTAAAAATATTTGATAATTGACAGCTTTTGTTAACCAAGAAACAATTAACTCTCATTAGAGCGGCTTTATTATAATATATCTTTTAAGATAAGAACATAACACGTGAAAATACGCGATTATAAAAAACAAAAACATATATATTTATAATTTGTAAAAAATACTTTCTTATGTTGTTTCTGTTCGAATCTAAAACTTTGTCTACACACACAATACCTTTAATAAACAGTAAAAAACTTGGACGACGAATTTCCAAATCATACATTTATTAATAAACAAACATCGTTCTTTGTAACGAATACGCGCGCGCATGCGTGAAACATACGAAAGATGCGAGTAACGAAATGCATTCGTGTGTAACGTTTCGTTACTCGTTACTAGATGCCGCACCCGTTACTCAGTAACGAATACATACGGTTTGCTACAGCTCTAGAGTAGATACAGGTGAAGCTCGTAGAGGTGGGTTGTTACAGCAATTTTCGGTATCTGTTCCAACCTGATACTGAAACAGTAATGTACGTAGTTACAAGTTTTTGATACTTCTGTATCAAACGGTCCCAGGAAGCAACAAAGCTCCGCGTACGCAGACCGTGCGACCGGAAGGAGAATCTGATACATTATTTATCACGCCCGGTAATTCTCTACCTCTGTTACTCTCATGCCCGCCTGATACAGCCAGTATCAATCAGTTCAACATTCACTGCAGTTCGTCCTGGCCGTGTATCACCATGTACATTGTTGCGGGCTGTCATACTTTGTAGTTTATAGTGAAATAAGGAATGGATAAGTGCACGAAAAAGACTTCATTTGTGTGGAATTTTTTTACGGAAAATAATGAGTTTGCTAATTGTAATTTGTGTAAACAAAAACTGAGTTATAAATCATCATCGACTAATCTGAAGAAACATTTGAAACGTAAACATTGATATAGTATGCTCACTAATGTACGTATCTGTTTTTTTTTAATTTTTAATTTTTGATAAAATCGTAATCTTTTAATGTATGAAAACACTAGTTACTAATTGTTTTCGGAAAAAAAAGTCCTAATGTTGATTACATCTGTTATTAGTGTCAACTGAGAATTTATTTGCATTTTCATAGCTGTTAGGTGCACAAATATAAATATTATATCTTGTATTAATGTACTTTTTAATATTAAAATTTCATTAGTTTTATTATTGAATGAGTCTGTGCCTGCACTGCGCACTGAGCGTACTTTGATGTGGGACAATAACCAAACGACTCGTAACAATTTCGCTTTGCGCCTCTCCTTCAACGCCATCCCCTGCGCTTCCTCCCCTACATTATTTCCCTTCTTTATCCCTTATTCGTCGTTCCTGCTCCCTCCCCTTTCACAAGCTCCGCCCAAGTGACCGTCATCTGCGATCGGGTTCTGCGCACATTGGCCGTGGTGTTGTTCCAGGCGAATTCTGAACTGATACTAAAGTACTTGATATTTTTCAAGTGTACTCGTTTGCCGTTTCTGATACAGGCGCGTATCAGTGACAAAGTATCAGGTTGATACTTTTCGACCCACCTCTAGAAGCTCCCCCCCACCTGCCCTGATCCAGAGGTGGGTTGTTACAGCAACCTTCGGTATCTGTTCCCACCTGATACTGATACAGTAATGTACCTAGTTACAAGTATCTGATACCTTTGTATCAGAGCAGTAGCGGTCTCAGGAAGCGGCAAGGTATCAGCATTCTTGTTACAGGGTACACATCCTCCGTGCCGTCATCACCAGCGTAAAAAGATATCGGTGTTTCTGATACATTAATCATCACGCCCGGTAATTCTCCTCCTCTGTTACTCTCATGCCCGCCTGATACAGCCAGTATCAATCAGTTCAACATTCACTGCAGTTCGTCCTGGCCGTGTATTAATTACCACCATGTACATTGTTGCGGGCTGTCATGCTTTGTAGTTAGTATCTTTATAGTGAAATAAGGAATGGATAAGTGCAGGAAATAGACTTCATTTGTGTGGAATTGTTTTACGGAAAATAATGAGTTTGCTAATTGTAATTTGTGTAAACAAAAACTGAGTTATAAATCATCATAGACTAATCTGAAGAAACATTTGAAACGTAAACATTGATATAGTATGCTCACTAATGTACGTATCTGTTTTTTTTATTTTTAATTTTTGATAAAATCGTAATCTTTTAATGTATGAAAACACTAGTTACTAATTGTTTTTGAAAAAAAAAAGTCCATATGTTGATTACATCTGTTATTAGTGTCAACTGAGAATTTATTTGCATTTTCATAGCTGTTAGGTGCACAAATATAAATATTATATCTTGTATTAATGTACTTTTTAATATTAAAATTTCATTAGTTTTATTATTGAACGAGACTGTGCACGCACTGCGCACTGAGCGTACTTTGATGTGGGACAATAGCCAAACGACTCGTAACAGTTTCGCTTTGCGCCTCTCCTTCAACGCCTTCCCCTGCGCTTCCTCCCCTACATTATTTCCCTTCTTTATCCCTTATTCGTCGTTACTGCTCCCTCCCCTTTCACAAGCTCCGCCCAAGTGACCGTCATCTGCGATCGGGTTCTGCGCACATTGGCCGTGGTTTTTTTCCAGGCGAATTCTGAACTGATACTTAAGTACTTGATACTTTTCAATTGTACTTGTTTGCCGCTCCTGATACAGGTGTGTATCAGTGACAAAGTGTCAGGTTGATACTTTTCGACCCACCTCTACCCCGATCACACATAACTGTGCACCCAGATGGTCAACAAGTCACAAACAACAACAACCACCGAGCTGACACGACCGGAGTGTAATTATTCACAAGCCATGAAAGAACATCGCACCACACACACTCCAGCACAGAACAAATAGAGGATAACGCCGTTGGTGATCTGTTTGAGCTGGCAGAGATTCTGAAACTCTGCAATTTCTCACAGCTCATTGCTACACTCTCTCCACACTACGCCGCCATCCGAGCTGAAACAGACGTATCGAAGCGACAAATGATTTTACTATCCGCAATCCTGAATCTCGCTACACCTTAAAATGGCACAGAACCTGGGGAAGTCTTTACAGGTTCTAATATTTAATGAACATGGCCTCCAAAGTAAAATCTATGAACTGGAACAGTTACTTTTTGTATACGGTATCGATGTCGCTTTCATCTCTGAAATTTTTCTAAAACCACACATGCGAGCGTACATATGCAGTCACACAATATACAGAACAGACCGCCGCGCACTCCGCGGCGGCACAGCCATACTAATTAAACACGAAATTCATCACCACCCGGTAACTATAAATGGACTGGAGCATATTGAGGCTACCAGCATAAACGTCCGTAATAATAATTCACATGTTTGCATGTCTGCGGTATACAAGACACCACAAGACCCACTCACACCACAGGACCTCAATAAATTAATGTAAGTTGAGGATCAATTTTTTATTGCAGGAGACTTAAACAGCAAACACACTGGCTGGGGCTGCACACAAACAAATGCAAACGGGAACATTTTACACGAATATGCGGTAGCAGGAAACTACGTTATTCTTACTTATTCTTCTTATTCTGACTCCCAGACAATTTATTCAACAAATGGTGGCACTCCAGAAATTTTAGACATAGGCCTAACAAACATTCCAAATGCTCAGATACATATAGAAACTCTGGATGAACTAAACTCCGATCACTTACTGGTGCTAGCACAAATAACATTCAATGCTACTTCCAACATACAGCTTTTTAATAATAACCTAAAAATCACAGATTGGGAAAGGTTTAAGGAAGAACTTATAGACACCCAAAATCAGCCCCCAAAATAAATTCACCTGAGGAAATAAATCCACACGTAAAACTATTCAGACACAGTAAAAAAATGCCATAAAAAACACTCCCGCTTTGAAACAAAAAGGCAGTTCACTAGAACACACTACCCCGATCTGGATTATCACATCTTTCTTAGGTTGCAAGCCAGAAACAGAGCACAAAGACTCCGCACACCAGAAGCCAGAAACGAATACAACAGACTAAATCATCTCGTACAGCGCAAATTAAAACAGGGAAAAATATATCAATTCGGAAACTTAATAAACGAAGTAGCCACAAAACCGCAGGAAATGTGGAAACTA
This sequence comes from Bacillus rossius redtenbacheri, assembly GCF_032445375.1. Classification (NCBI taxonomy): domain Eukaryota; kingdom Metazoa; phylum Arthropoda; class Insecta; order Phasmatodea; family Bacillidae; genus Bacillus; species Bacillus rossius. The sequence goes on from NC_086331.1 coordinate 121,360,459, forward strand.
TCTCGCAGGCTTCGCGGTAACAAAAAAATTATTTCAACTCCAGCTATTATAACAACCACCGGGGCTAAATACATCGCAGAGGACAAGGCCAACGCAGTCGCAGACCTACTAGAATAAACAATTCTCTCCGAACATGGACGTAAATGACCGGCAGTTCACCCTAACTACAACACAGGCGGTAAATAACTTTCTACAAACAGGCACAACAACAAATCAGGCGGCACGAACGCAATAAATTACGAAACACTTAAAAAACTTCCTCTAGAGGCACTTGAATATTTACTGTCGATATTCAATGCTATACTAACACATAAAACTTACCCCGACTCCTGTAAACTAGCAAAAATAATCACAATACCTAAACCAGGGAAAAACTCAGCCATTCCAGAAAACAGGCGACCCATAAGCCTTTTAAACAGCATGAGTAAAATTTTTAAAAAAGCATTACTCTCGCGCCTTCAAGCACATGCAGAGGAACACAACGTGATTCCAGACATTCAGTTTGGTTTCAGGAAAGGTCACCCAACAATCCACCCCTTAATTAAAATCGTTGAAGATGCTACCGACTGATTCAATAACCCATCTAAAGCCTACACAGTAATGACAATGCTCGTCGCAGAAAAAGCTTTCGTCAAAGTCTGGATTCCAGGCCTTATACAAAAAATTAATAAACTTCAATTTCCCCGACACATATATATACCTGGTGGCCCACTATCTATGGCGCCGTAACTTTTATGTTGCTCTGGACGGGGCTAAAATCGACTACTCGCGAACTCACAGCTGGGGTGCCGCAGAGCTCCCTACTCTCACCTTTCTTTTATAATATTTACACAGCTGACATAACGCACGCAAACGCCTACGTACAGATGTATGCGTACGATACAGCCATAATTAAACAATCTGGAAACTTAAAATATGCCATGGTATGCGTCCAACGACAGCTGACAGCACTTGAGCAATTTTACACTCGGTGGCGAATAAAAATAAATGCAGCAAAATCAACCACGCTTATAATATCAAAACGTAGAGGCAGACCAGACAGGGAACTAGAAATTTTTCATCAACCTATTCCTAATGTGACACAGGCAAAATATCTAGGACTCACGCTAGACAGAACACCACTATGTGGAAAACACAACGCTCGAGCAACAAACATTGCAACAGGATCCTTAAGAAGCCTGTACCCAATGTTAAAAGCACCTAATTTACCACAAAGGAAAAAACTCCAACTTTACACTCAAATTGTACCCCTGCAGTTGTTATATGGATGCGAGGTCTGGGGCTATGCTGCAAAACACCATATAAATCGGCTACAAGTTAAACAGAATAATTTCCTAAGGGCCATATTAGATTGCAATAGATTTACGAGCAACGAAACTATTCATAGCGCACTTAAAATTCCGTACATCCGCGAAATAATATCAAAAAATAACAATAAAATGTACCTAGATTTACCACAGCACGAAAACGCACTGATAAATTCAATAGCGTTTTACGACCCGTCCGAGCAATGTAAACATAAAACACCTCGTTTCAATTAAAACAATAAATATTAAAAACGAAAGCGACATGGATTCAGTTTTTAAAAAGTCTTCAATAACTTTAAAATTACATAAAATAGCATTCCGAACACCTTGTGCGGCGGCCTGCGGGGGACCGACCAATCACGGGCCTTGGAGCGCGCTGATTGGTCGGGCCGCCAGCATGAAGGTGTATGTACAACCCCCTCGGGTTCACTGGCAGCGTTGTTAGGGCTGACTCCCTATGTCTGAAGGGCGCGATCCGTCTGGCAGGCTTCACCTCCAGTGCCGGCCGCATTTCGGAAGGCATGGGATTTTGAATTAACAAAGGTAGTTCCGTAAACTTATCATTACCTAATAAATATATTTTCCCTTCTCCGGGGTACATAACATTTTACAGCCGCACCACTACAACACGCCCGACAATCCACACACATGTCGTAGCACCTTGTCAAGGCAGAATCATGCAGGTGAACTGGTAGAGGGAGCTGCCCCAGCCCTCACTGGGGATCCGGGCCGAGAGGCATGCATGCCTGTCAGGGCAGGGCTCTGGGGGCTTGTACAGTAGTTTTAAGCCTAGATTTAATTTAATAAAAATAATAAAATTAAAAAAATTAAAAAATAAAAAAAAATAAAAAAAATAAAAAACATATATAAAATAAAACAAAAAAAATTTTGGACGAGGGCATTACTCCGCCCTAATAATAATAAAATAGGACGACCTTCATTGGGAATACAATCCACTAACTCCACTCTTTATTTTACAGGTTCTAGCAGACAACAGCCAGGGGGCTAGCTACACCAATACTGGCTTAGCCTAACTTTGACCGACCTATGTTGGAACGCAATAGTTACGCCCTAAGGCGGCCAGAAGTTTACTAATCCATGTAATTTCTTTTACCGTTCACCAACACGACCACACGATTATATCCCTGCGCGAGTGTCGGCCTGAACTACCTGTTACATGCACTAATGGGCTAACTACCCATGCATGTTCTGTGTTCCCAGGGGTTCGTAGGAGCGGCTCGCACAGCTTTACACTATACACCACACCCGAGTTTAACTAGGTCACTTGAAATTACAGCACACAGACAAGCCTCTAATGCACACCAACATGACACTACATCACGCCAGTTAGCCGATCTAACTCGTGGGGAGCTTCACTCCCGCGCCGAATTAGGTACACATAACTTTTATAGCATTACACAACCTACCAGCGCACACACAGGCCCGTGTGCCAAACTTATCCCACAAGACACGCACCCCGCCGTCGATTCAAATGATTCTTCACCAGTGTGGAGTGCACCTGATTTACTATGCACTTAGCGAGTTATAGAAACTTCGGTTTCTGGCCTCGCCCATGCTTACTGCCCCAGATGGCAATATGATGAATCGGCGGCGTACCAGTCAGGTTCGGCGGTCGTCTCTCGGAGCGCGCGCATCTCTCTCGCGGGCTGTTGGCTTGGAGTTCCCTGCACCCTATTGGGTAACCAAAGGCTGGCAATGCGTGAGGGATTTGTGGGTGTACGGGAGGCGGCCTAGCAGTGCCAACTGCTACCGACCGCGTCCCGCGGGTGGCGGATACGGGAGCCCAGAGCAAGAGTTGCAATCTCGCTGGGGTGACTGTGAATAACCAATAGCAGTCCTGTGGAGTCGTTATCACGGCTATCGGGGCGAAAGGTAGCCTGAATGAAGCTCGGCGCGTGGCAGGAAGCAGTTCCATCGGCGTAGGCACCACAGGGGAGCTCGATGTGCCATAGTAGCGAAGTGTAGACGAACTGCGGGCTGGAACTTGCGGAGCTGTGGACTGCTGCGTGCGCAACGGAACTGAAATGCATCGGAACTCTAAAGAAAGACATCAGGGACCTTCAGCTGAGGCTACTGTAGGTCTGGCAGTAGTAGCCTCGAGTGGCGCGACCTTCAACCGTCTCGGGGATTTTGGGTGGCGAGGTTGGTTCCCTCCTCCCACCATGGCTTGAAAGGTACACTGCTGTTGACCTGAAGAAGGAAGATGAAGATGGTGCAACGTCAGGCTGCCTTTCGCTCTGTGCTGCCCACTTCTGTTTTAACTGTGGCTGCCTGGGCAGCTGGGCTGGGCTGACGAGTGAAGTCGCCCGCCCCTGGGGGCCCATGCGCCCCAGGTTGATAATAACCCAGGAGTTCCCAACACTTAAATGCGGGCCGCAAGGCCCAAGCACCCAACTCCAGCATGGTTGATTTTTCAGCCCCTCCAACTCTTCTTACCTGGACCCTTTCTTCCCTCTTGTCCAGTAGTTACCTGCTTGCTTAATGCATGATATTTGATCCCCGCATGACCCGGCCCAGGGTTTTCCCTGTGTCTATGCAGGTTTTACCTGGGGCACATTAGCTAGCTTATAAGCTAGGCGACCAATGGGGCGTCAGTCATGGCGCCAATTGCAGCCATGGCTGGCCAGTAAACCCCAATAGCACACGATGCACGCGCCCTTGTCCTGCATGGTTCGAAACCCGCATGGTAGAGTGTATAGGCTTCGGCCTGAGACACACTTAGGTCCTCCCCTAACCTGGATCCAGGGCCGCTGAGAGAATTTGTGGGCCCCTGGGCAGCTGGGGTAGTAGGCCCCCTTCCTTTTTTTTTGCATACCACTACTACGTAGACCTATACCATAAATATATATGGTATCGTAAAATTGCATCCTTCATTTGAACATACATAACGATTTCCTAGTTACGCAAAAAAAATAGAGCATTTGCATGTATTATCTCAGTGCACTTTTACATTGTTAATCCCATCAAAATACAAATAATAATTTATTTTGATGTATATATTGCTAAAAAGAAACAAAAAAAACCTTAAATGGTAATCAGAAATTGCATTATTATATGAGTGTTTAAAATACATAAGTATAATAATTTATTCTGAATGTAAATATTATTAAAATAATGTAAAGTAATAATCAATTGTATTACTTCGAAAACATCAAACACACTGAATCATGTTGATTACCTTGAAAAATTTGTAATACATATTAATTATTTATAACGTTCCTGGGACGTCGGAACGTTTTTTTAAAAGGGTTGGGGGGGGGGGGGGAGGGGCGAACAGATGTATCACACTTACCTCAGTCATAGAGTGGGTGGTCGGGGAGCCCTCCCCCGGAAAAATTTGGAATTTTAGATGCAAAATTGTGCTATTTAATGGGTTTCCGAACCAAAATGTTAAATATACCATTCCAAGAATTTGATGATGTAGTATGTATTAAATACTACTTTGACAGTAGATGTAGTACAATTTAAATAAAATACCATCTAGGAATTTGCAATCATTTTACAGTATATTGACAATCATAAATTTGATTTCCTAATCAATGTGATCACCAATGCAACGTTTGTAACTACTGGTTGAGAAAAATACTACTAGGACCAAACATTTATTCTGGGAAAAGGAGGGGGGCAAAATGCTACTCTCGCCCCCCCCCCCAAACAAGCATAACAGCACAGTGGCGACTCGCCCCTGCTGCCCCCCCTGTTCCGACGTCCATGTAACGATCCCATTTCTGCTACTACTAAAGAATTTTGGTGTGAACTGAATGTTACAAGTACCTACTGCTCGGTTAGGTTATTGGTTATCGACTGTAGTTTTAGGAACACACAATCAATTATTTATATATATATATAATATATTGTACAAGATGTTTTAATAGCAGGGGGAAAATGTTTTTCCAGCCATTTATTTTCCACTTCCCAGCCGGGCGCCCGGGCCCCTAAGACTACCGGGCCCCTGGGCATTTGCCCCTTTTGCCCCCCCCCCCCTCTCGCGAAGGCCCTGGCTGGACCCCTCCCTTACACACTTAGAATAATTTAGGTTAGGAAAAAAAATTACCAGTCAGATATCTTTACCCAAGAGAAATCTGGGGAAATATAACGTGAATTTACAATTTGGTGTATTGCTTTCTGCTCTCCTCTCCCTCTGATCTCACTATCTATCTCTCTCTCTCTCTCCTTCCTCTGGAGCCGCCTTCGGGATTATTCTCTGGAATCCTTCGCTGGAGCGGCCCTTGGGATTACGCTCTAGGACCTTCCTCCTGGAGCAGCCTTTCGAGGATTACGCTCTAGGGCCCTTCCCTCTTTCCTCTTCCTCGTTTCCCATGCCTAGCAAGAGGGCAGGTCACAGGCATCTCCGACAATGCCAACATTCAGAAGACAAGGAGGAGCAGCTGCCAGCCTCCCAGCAGGGCTACTTCACCAGCCAACCTCTTTTGGTCGAGCCGAGCCCTGTCTACCTCCCCAGTCATTCCTACCAGTTCTCCCCTATCCCTTACTCTCAGGACTCTTCCCCAACCAGGTATCCGCTCTTCCCACACACCCCAACCCTTCTTTCGCCCATCAAACCCCACAAGAGCACCCTGATTCTGGTCGAAATACCCACCTCCCCGGCTCGCCGACCTCCGGCGCTCTACTCAGCGAGCGACCCAACTTGCGACCCGAGGCCGCAGCCCCTCTCTGCCAGGCTGACTGCCCGGCTGCAAGAACTGTTCGGCAGTGTCGACTGAGGTGGTCCCACCCCGGGGGTTTTCACCCCCCACCTAATCCACTCCAGCACCGGACACTGTTGCCGGGACATGTCAACTCTTCTCTTAGACTGTACAGTAGTTGTGCCTGTGTTGCACACACCCCACTGGCACTCCCTGCCGTTAGGCCACATAATTGTCTCCCTTTCACCTTGGGCAACATTAGGCTGCTGTCTGACCTTGAAGATTAGTCACACAAATTAAACACTTGTCAAAGTTTAAGGGTCATAGTGGAGTTTTTTTTTAGGAAGAAGTAAGGTGAGGTGAAGTCTCTGGAAATAAATGCAATCTTTAATTTAGGGTTTAAATTTTCTCTTCAAGTTCATTTTTTTAACATCAAAGTATTAATGGGTAAACGAATTCCGCGCAAACCTCAGGCTTCTCGTCCATGATCGAAATAAAATAACATTCAATTTTACATGAAACAATGGAATTTAATGTTTTAGAAATACATTTCTATTTTATGTGTTTGAATTGTGTCGAAGCAACAATTTGAAATATGTAAAAATTAATTACTTCCCGAATTTAAAAATGTACAATTAAACTATTTGTTTTATGCGATTTGAGTATTGCAATGTGATGCTACAAACTTAGAGGTGATAGTTTGCCGTCACCCGGCCTCTGTAAAAGGCCCAGGAAGTACCTGACGGGCGCTACAGGCGTCACGGTGCTGCTGTTGTGCGGGGAGGGGGGCAGGCTAGTGGGACACTAGGACGTTGATGGTGGGTCGTGGGTACTCTGCCCCCGCGTGCCCCACTAGGTACGCGGCTGGAAATCTACCCTGAAACTTCCTACTTGGCTGTGAAGCCGCTCGGCCGTCTGGAGGGCGGAATGCTGCGGAATAATCGTAGACGACACAGTTTATATTAAATTGGATTTTAATCCACGGACTTCTCTGGTGGTACGCATGGGTACACTGTACTCCTTACACACACACTACACGGTGGCAGAACCGCTACAAAAGCTATGATAATGCACTATGCGGCGTCTGAGCCATTTTACAATTACACTAACACATGCTGATTACAAAACAAAACACGACACCAACATAACACTGTGAATTTGCCGCGGCAGTCTCGCGGGGACGTGATTACGAGTTCGCTGGAGACGGCCAGTGCCGAAAGTTAAGTGTCTTAGGAGGGCTCAATGAGCGGGATCCTAAATTATATTCTACACTTATGTGAGGTTGTAGCCGGCAGGTGTATGCGCGGCGATCTTAACAAAAACGATTTGGCTGGAGTCGGCCAGTGCCGTAAATTGCGTGATCCGCGAAATACACACCAAGTCTACGTGAGCAGCAATAAATTAAAAAGGTTTGATTATTAAATCAAGTGCGGAATGAACGATCGGTGGAACAAAATTGAAGGCTGCTCACGGACACACGACTTGACCCAGGGAGGAGTGGTTGGAGACTGCCGAACATGGCCGCCTCGCAAGGGAGGGAAACTTTCACTTCCGTTTTGAGTCGGGGCCAAAAACTTACATTAACTTAATTTGCTCTATTATACGCTAAAAACACGTTCCAGGTGCTCAATTAAAAGGTAGCACCTGGTAATTGGGTGCTTAAGGCTTAACAACTGTTTTCCAGTATTTAATTATTTGAATTGTGGCATCAAGTTGGCAACTGTAAATTTATTAACACATTGTCTCTCTGTGAATGTTTTAGTTGGATTTATCCTAATCAGAGTCGATCATTGTCACTGACACTTTAATTAAGGCCAGTAGCCGTGGTGACTGGTAATGAGGTTCGTTGTCTACTCCGTGCGTGTGGTGCTCGCACGGAGTAGCTACGACACACTTGTTAAATGCCTGTGAATTAATAATTGTGTCCTAATGTCTTGTTCCTTAATTGTTTTATAGGGTCAAGCCCCCGGGATTTCGTGCCCTGAAGTTTGTTCGAATCTAGTGGGGTCACGCCCGAGGCGCTCGCCTGACTCATTTCCGCTGGGCTAGGAGTGCACTCCAAAAACGGGATCTGGTACTAGTGGTGCGGAGCACGGGCTTAGAAGCCATGGCCAGGAGAACGTCAAGTTTATTTCCAAATACGGATTTAAAATATATAACATTCTAATTTTCATTCGATATTTTACTTTTTTTGTTTAAGTTATGTATGTTCAGCTTTACTCTTATTATGCAATTTTATAAGCATATTGGAGATGGTTTTTATTGTGTATTCGGTGAAACATCAGCTTATGGATCAGGAGGTTGTGGGTTCGAATACCGGCCACATTTCTTTTTTTTTTGCGCTCATAGTTTTAGTTAATGTGAAAGCCATTTCGAAAAGCAATGCAATTCATAAACCAAATAGAGCTAGATAACCTAATGGTCCACAGAACCTTGATTTAACTCCTGCTTAAACAACATGGTTATAAATGGTAGTACGTATCGCGGGAAATTTTCTTGATGTTTTCTTGGATTCTAACATAGGATCAACAAATTTCCAATTTATTCGTTCATTTTTTGCTGTTTACTGTGTGCGACATTTTTTCCCATTTGTATTGACAAAAGGATTTCTGAGAAATTTAAAATCAAGGGAGTGGTAGACAAAAAGGATAAAATTATAGTTGAGTATTTTAAAACATAAATGTATTTAGCAAACCTGTGTGTGTTGAATCTTGATATCACAAATTTTGCTGAGGCATGTCAACGAAATTCACTAGGCAGGTGGGTGTCGGACCCCACATATATCGGTCTTTGCCCCTTTTTCAGTTTTTTTCATTTGTCATGTTCCTAAACATGTTTTGCCAGCTTTTCTAACACTAAGGGCCGGTTTTATGACCCCCGGCTAAAGTTCCGGCTAAAATTTAACCGCAGGCTAGCTCTTATTTCGGTTTTATGACTCCCTGTTACCGTTTACCTTCCAGTTAAAGTTCCGGCTAACCTAGCGGGTGGATGAACCGGCCGCTAGCTGCTTAACCGGAGGCTAAGCAACAGAAAATAAAATGGCGATGTATCAGGCGAGGTTAATTGTTGATAGTGATGATGACTATTTGAGGAATTCTATTGAATATTTGCAGGATGCGATGGAATAATTTATTACTAAATATAAAATGCTTCGCGGTATTCATCAAAGTTTTATAAAAAATTACATGGCATGAAAGTGTAGTCACGCTTTTCTATTCTCGTCGAGTCGTGTATTATTATTTGACTTTAATTGATCACGAAGTACATAAACATACGCAATCTAGATAAACTTAAATGTTCCTGCTTAAGAATATGTGTGTTTGATATTGGATGTTAAGAAATTTTGTTTTCTAACTATTGTGGTGTGGCCACCCTGGTCAGATGTAACAAACAACATAAGAACCTAGGGTGTGATTCAGTGCATCAAGATGGCCTACAATTGGTGGTGTATGCGCGCGTGGTCCTCCGGAACTTTTTGCCTCGTGGAACATGAATTTGTGTAACATTTTTGGTCCTCCGGGCCGGATTTATCACCCCTAGTAGCCAGAGTTTCTGTACTCACATAATTTTGTGTTTTTTTTTTTGTTCTTCGTCTCATTTTGTGTTCGCGCGTTTACGTGTGTGTGAAACTATCCTGCGTCGGCATCTTAAGTCATGTCTCGTCACATTGCGGACTAAGGAGGAATGGAGAAATTGTAAGGTCGTTTCTTTTCTTATTTTTGGTTTTGAATCATGAGGGCAGGTTACAATACATTCGTTAAGTCCAGTGTTTTCGTGCTTGTCTTTGTGGTTCGCTCTCTTCTGCCAGAACCTACGTTGTTGTTACTGATTGTTAAATCGTGAAGTTCTTTTCTTTGTTTTTTTTGTTGCTGTTTTGTTTTCTGCCGTCAGCACGATGAGGTTGTCGCCCTACCGGTCCCTGCTACGATGTTGCTGTTGCTGAGGGCGCTAACTAGCCTAAGTTTAGACCCTGTGGGCCAGTTCACAGGTAGAGCGGAGATCCTCGGGGTCGTGACTTCGCCACGTGGCTGGCAGGGAGCTGGATCGGTAGAGGTGGTGGTCCGGTGAGGGCGGAGCTGCTCAGTTCCCGGCGGAACTGTTCACTTGCGAGGCGCGACACACAACTTGCCTGGTCCAGGTCTGAAGCTCGACTGCCTGCGTTCCACATCGCTGCGCGTCACCCGGAGCCCGCTTCCCGCAAAAATGTCCCAAGTGCAGCAGGACTCCTCAAGTCGCGAACTACCCCCCCCCCCCCCTGGTGAGGCGACGAGGGAACATAACGACCTGTGCGAGCGAAGGGAGTACTTGGAACGACGTCAAGGTTTACGATGTTTTCGGTCTGCGCTAAGCTGCACGAATCTAAGGTTAAGCACATACAGTCCCGAGTGAAAGTTATTGCTACCACATCGGATGTTACAATGGCTATGGTCCATGAAATGCAAGTTTTCGCGGAACAAATTTGCGAGATTGAAAAGGCTACAATGACTTTGTACGATCGGTTTCTTCAACAAGAACAAATGCCTCCAGACTATGACGAAAATGTGTTTTTTCATTCCATAATGATTTTTGTGACCTAGTGTCGGATACCCGTTCGGTGACTCTTGCATTCCTAGCTAACCATGTTGACCTTGTGGCCCCCACTGCTGTTGTGTCTCACATGAATGTGAAATGGCCAAAACTCAATCTGCCTATGTTCTCTGGCAAGTGGGAGGATTGGCCTACATTTTCACAGTTGTATCAGGCAACAATACACGATAATCAGGCTTTAGCCGATGTTGAAAAATTTCAATACCTTGTGGGATGCCTCACAAGTGATGCTGCTCAACTTGTAAAGAATCTACTCATTACTGGCGAAAACTACGCTATTGCATGGGAGTTGTTGACATCTCAATATCAAAATAACAGAAAGCTGGCCACCATGTACATAAATAGGATTCTTGAATTACCCACTGTCAATTCTTCATATTTAAAATCACTGTTTAACTTTGTCACTGTTTTCAATGAAAATGCACGAGCATTGGATGCACTAGGCCATAGTATCACTCAGAAAAATCCTGTTCTGTTAATTATCTTGATGAAAAAATTGGATTTATCCCTGCGTACAAAATTTGAACATGCTATTAACAAGGATAATGACTCTCTCCCTGAAGTGATAGAATTGAAGGAGTTTCTGAAAAAGGAATCAATTAAAATGGACTCTGCCCTTGATGTTGGGTCAAAATATTTGCAACCTGGTACGTCACATAAGACAATTGTCGCACAAAATAAGCCACCCAACATTAATGCTCAGAAGTCAGTCTTTGTTGCAAATTCATCCAGCTCAGCCAGATAATGCATACTATGCAAACAAACCACACACACAATCTATACCTGTCCTCACTTTTTGGATGCTTCATCAAAGGAAAGACAGCAAATAGCTAGGGATAAGAGGTTATGTTTTAATTGCCTGGGTATCGCTCATAGGCTGGCAGAATGTTCATTACCGAATACGTGTGCAAAGTGTGCACAAAGGCATCACACACGGCTACAATTTCAGGGCTCTGATGTTTTAGATCAACCTCCAATGTCATCTAACAAAGAATTGACAGGTTCACAATTTGTAGGTATTTCGGCTGATGAATTTCGGACAACGGTCCTCCTTGCCACTGCATTGGTTAGGGTCTATGGTGCTGATGGTAAATCTCATGTCATGAGGTGCCTGTTAGATAACGCAGCACAAGCATCGTTCATCACTGAATCAGCATCTCAACTGTTGTTGTTACCCAGGCGAAAGGTTGTTGAACGCATTTCTGGCTTGTCCACCAGTGCTGTACATTTAAAGGGCGTGATAGATTGCAGGATGATGTCGGTAGCACAGCCACAATTTGAGATAAATCATTCATTGTTCATTGTGTCAAAGATTACTAATGACTTGCCCCGTGTTGCAATTAGCTCAAGTATTCGTACCAAGTTGGGCTCTCTCCCCCTCGCGGATCCTAACTTTGACATGCCTGCACCTATTGATATCCTTCTTGGAGCTGACGTCTACGCCCGCAGTTGTATGAGTGGACGCTTAGAGCTGGGTGCTGAATTGCCAGTGGCATTGGAATCTAAGTTTGGTTGGGTACTTATTGGCGAATGCCCAGAATCTCATCCCGTTGGAACCTCAGCCCAAGACTGCATCTCAATGTTTGTAGGAATGGAACCAGCTCTTGATTCCACCCATAAGAGATTCTGGGAATGTGAAGAACCTCCTCATGCCCATGTGAAGTCACCTGATGATGATTATTGTGAAAATGATTTTGTGAACACCCATTCTCGTGAAACCTCGGGTAGATACAAGGTTAGATTACCCATATCACCTCATTCTCAGAGTCTTGGGACTCTCGTGTTTATGCAGAGCAAAGATTTTACGCATTGGAAAAAAGGTTGGCAGGCCACTCATCTCTTAACGATTTGTACAGGACCTTCATGCAAGATTATGTAGACTCTGGTCATATGGAGCGTTATGAGTCGTTACACAGTACTGTTGCTGTTGCCACAAGTTCAGAATGATATATCCCTCACCATGGGGTAATTAAACCTCCAGCTCTACTACAAAGTTAAGAGTTGTATTTGATGGCAGTGCCAAAACGTCAAATGGTTTGGCATTAAATGACATTATTCTGCCAGGACCTAAACTCCAAAATGAAATCACTGATGTTGTTCTCTGTTTTAAGCTTTACTGTGTTGTGTTTACTTGAGACATAAAACAAATGTATGGACAAATTTAAGTACATGAAAATGATCGTCCCTATCAGCTCATCCTGTGGCGTGACCATCCGTCGGCACCCCTTTCAGTCTATCAATTGAACACCGTCACATATGGATTGTCACCATCTCCATTCCTAGCAATTCGTACGTTGCAGCTGTTAGCAGATGATGATGGCCACTTGTATCCACTAGCTGCGGATGTTTTGAAGCACCACATTTTTGTTGATGATATTATCACAGGAACCACGACTGTGGAAGAAGCATGCTTGTTGAAGGATCAGCTCATCAATCTTTTACATTCTGGCGGTTTGAGCTCCGGAAATGGTCAAGTAACCAAACTAAGGTCTTGGCAGACCTACCTCCTAGCCATTGTGAAAACCCTCAGGTGTTAGAATTCTCCCAAGGATCTGTCATAAACGTCCTGGACCTAAAATGTGACCCAACCAATGACACCTTTTCATATGATTTGAATATTGTTAGTGGTCAACCCACTAAACGTTTTGTATTGTCGCAGATTGCCCGCATCTATGATCCATTTGGTTGGTTGTCTCCTATGGTGATATGGGCGAAAATCCTGATGCAATGGATCTGGGTTCAAGGATTGGGACGAACTCTTACCTTCTCAAGTGTTGACCCCTTGGAACAAATTCCTAGAGAACCTCTACTTGGTGAAACAGCTTCAATTGCCCCGTTATGTATGTCCAGGGGCTACAATTGTAGAACTGCATGGATTCTCAGATGCCTCTGAAAAGGCATATGCAGCTGTTGTATATGTTAAATCAGTTGATATGGGGGGTAAGGTTTCTGTCCATCTGATAATGGCCAAGTCTAAGGTCTCTCCTCTGAAACAAGTGTCGCTACCTAGACTTGTGTTGTGTGGTGCTCATCTGTTGGCAAAATTGCTGGACTACTGCCTAAAGTTTCTTTCCCAGTATGTAAATTTTTTTTCAGTCCTGGCCTGGTCCGATTCAACCGTCACTTTAGCTTGGATAAAAACTCCACCCTATTTATTAAAGACATTTGTTGCAAATCGAGTGGCTCAAATTTAAGAATGGGTACCTCCCCAACGATGGATACATGTCAGGTCCAAGGACAATCCGGCTGATTGTGCTAGTCGTGGCATACTCCCACATGAGCTTGTATCTCATCATCTGTGGTGGCATGGACCACAATGGCTTGCTAGCTCACCAGATGATTGGCCTCAGTCTAGTGTCCCATTGATTCCAGATGAGTTACCTGATTTAAAATCTTCTACTGTCACGTTACTCGCAGAGCAAGAGGCTTGTGAAGAATTGCACATCCTGCAAAACCCCCCTGCATGGCCTAAACTTGTAAGGATAATGGCTTACGTGTTACGTTTTGTCAAATGTGCTCGACAAAAGGCTCGCACTCACGGACCTCTGTCCTCCTGTGAACTCCAGCAGTCAACAAAGGTTATTTGCCGAAATATCCAAGGTCTACATTTTCAGTCTGATGTGCACGCTCTAAGAAAAAAAGGGAATGTGTTCGACAAGGCTGCAACGACTCTCTCCATTTTTGGATGATGATGGTTTGCTAAGGGTGGGCGGTCGATTAAAGAACTCCACCCTAGATTTTTGTACCAAACATCCAATTTTATTACCTAAAGACCATTCTGTGGTTGCAACTCTTGTAGATTATTACCACCTAAAGTATCTTCATGCTGCACCCCAACTTCTTCACTCTCTTATCTCCCAACACTTCTGGATTTTATCTGCAAGGTGTTTGATTCGCTCTAGAATATTCAGATGTGTTCGGTGTTTTCGATGCAAACCTGTTAACCAATTACCACTAATGGGTGAGCTGCCATCAACTAGAGTTACTCATACTCGGCCATTTGAGCAAACAGGAGTAGATTATGCAGGGCCAATTTCAATCCGATTGAATGGACTGCGGTCCAATTCAAAAGGCATATGTTTGCATTTTCATTTGTTTTGGAACAAAAGCTGTCCACATCGAAATCGTAACTGATTTGACTGCCGATAGCTTCATTGCAGCCCTCTCACGATTCGTGTCGAGGAGAGGATTATGTACTGCTATTTACTCAGATTGTGGCACTAATTTTGTGGGAGCATCCAGACAGCTGACTCGATTTTTCCAACATCTTCTGAAATCCACAGCATTACAAGAATTTGCATTGTCACAGTCCATTGTCTTCCATTTTCTTCCACCTGCAAGTCCTCACCAAGGAGGTCTGTGGGAGGCTGCAGTAAAATCTGCCAAATACCATCTTCGTCGAGTTATTGGTGAACAGGTCCTCACTCTTGAAGAGTTGATGACACTTTGTGCCAGAGTGGAGGCTGTTCTGAACTCCAGACCATTGACTCCTTTATCATCAGATCCATGTGACATCGCTGCATTGACTCCAGGTCATTTTTTGATTGGAGCTCCACTTGTAGCCATACCCAAACCCAATGAGGACGACCAGACGCTGTGTCTTTCCAGAAGATGGAAGATGGTGTGCACGCTCGCTACCCAGTTCTGGAGACGCTGGTATAGAGAATATTTGCAACAGATGCAGCATCGAGGGAAGTGGACCACTCAGACACCTGGACTCACTGTGGGTGACCTTGTCCTTATTGGCGAGGAACGTGTGCCTCCTCAAGGGTGGTGCTTGGCCAGAGTGACTAAGGTGCACCCAGGCAAAGACGGAATCGTCAGAGTTGCCACAATTGAATGTGAAAATAAATGTTACCCAATTATCCCTTCCCTATCTTACAAACCTTTAGGTACTTATTAACTACCTGCCACGCAAGTGCAAAACGAAAACAGCACTGGAATTATTCTGTTTCCCGTATCCAAGTTTATCCCTTGATCCTATCGGCATGACCCTTTAAATGTTGGTCTTGTTTAACATTATACTTGCTGTTTTAATTTAGAATGTTGAAAAATCCTGTACATAACACAAAATACCTTAACATATAACGATGCAAACAAATTATGTCAGGTATTCTAAAAATGTATTTCTTTCGTATACATTGACGTCGACCCAAGTGTCTCCTCGGCTTCTTCAGGCCGTTATGCCTCGTCAACGTCCTCCCTTGTTTCCCCAGTGAACCATCAGTGTAGTGCAACGGCCAGGGACGCACCAGTGTGCACCCTAGCATGCCAGTGGGCTTCTTTAGTGTTACGAATAATTCTGCTTTATGTATTTTTCAAATGGTCGTGAACCTCAATAAGTGTGTAAATAATGTAACCGTAATGTATTAATTATTGTGTAAATAATCTTGTAATTTTCTCAAATGTCTCGCCGTGCTAATATGTAATCGCGGCCTGGCGCCTGTCCGCGCCTGTCAAGCTGGCCGATTTCTCCTCCCCTCCCCCGCGGCCCGCGGGCCACGGCCCACTGGCGGGCGGGGAAGGGCAGTGTTGCTCAGGGCTCGTTCAGCGGCGGACGTGCACGCCGCTCCGCGCTGATCGCGAGGCGCGTCTTCCGAGCTCGCAGTCCAGCGACAGCGCCACTGTACGGGTTGTCGCGGCAGCTAGGCTGCCCTCGCTGTGTCGCTCACACGGTTGAGCTTTCGAGTTACGAGTTACGTCACAAGTCGAACATCCTAGGACACTTAAGCATAGTTTCGAACGGCCGAACCTTCGTCGTCATTACGAGTCTGTTACGTAAAGAACCGCGCACGTGTCACGCGCCTGTGTGGAGCAACTTTCAATCGGGAACCTTGTTACATGGGAGGATTTCTAGATCGTGTCGAGACGAGTTGATTGCACGAGATGGTCTTCGGGAGTCCGGGTCTTCGTGGGAAGGGCGCTCGCTCCGCGATGGATCCGCCAGGCCACGGCAGGCTCTCAGAATTACAATAAAAAGGGCTCGTGGAACTGTTAACATCGAGTGGTCCTTAAAAAAGCCTATCATTCTTCCTCCTCACCTCACTCTCCCTCCAGGTCCCGTATTCCCCGGTCCTGGCCACGTTGGCCTGGACCCACACATCTCCGACGAGAGCAGTACGGGCACAATAGGAATTTAAAGTAAACGGGGAAATAGGGACCAGAAGCTGAGGGACGTCATTCGGCGCCCAACTAGTGTGGCAGTAAGCACACGCAAACGCACGCAAGCGCACGTAAGCGCACGCAGACAGGACGGAGGCAGGTGCAGCCGCGCGGCATGAGAGCGACGCGAACCCGAGATGTCGCGCCGGCGCGCCGGCGAGAGATAACGCGGCGTGAGAGCGAAGTGAACTAGAGACGTCGGCGCGAGATTACGCGACGTCGGAGCGACGGGAACCCAAGACGTCGGCGAGAGTTATCAAGGCGCGGGAACGTCGCGAACCGGAGACGTTCGGCGCAAGATAACGTGACGTGGGAGCGGTGTGAACCGGAGACGGCGGGCGACGCGACAAGGATCGTTGGCGCGACAGATAACGCGTCGTGGGAGCTCTACGACCCTGAGATTGTGACGCAGCAAGGATCTTCGGTGCAAGATAAGGCCGCGAGAAGACACTGACTGTATTACCGATCAGCGAGACACTCCCGATAAGCATGGACGATTTCCAGGAAGCGTACGAGACATGGGCGAAAGCGGACTTTCCAGAGCCCGGCGAGTGCTGCGAGCACTTCGCAGATTATGAGTGCGGATTTTGCTTTGAATACCAGGCGTATGGTAGGACAATGTGCGGTGCGGATTCATGCCCCGGCGAGACATCTGATGGGCGGATCTGCGGGACGTGCGGGAATCTATGGCATAGGGAGTGGTCACAACTGGTCGCGCGAGAAGGGGAATGGATGTCCGGCTTTATGTGTGACCAGTGCCGAGCGAAACTGTGTGTGGGTGTTGCCGCAAGTGTCTCGACCACGAGGATCGAGTGGTCACACTGGGCGGGCGCCGACACGCTGCAGGAGTCGGCGATACTCCCGATGCCACTGCAACCGACGCCGCCGCCGACGCTGCCTCCGACACCGCCGCCGACGCTGCCTCCGACACCGCCTCCAACACAGCCCCCGCCCTATAGGGTGGAGACGCCGAGCAGGACATCGCTGCAGACGGAGAAAGCCGCACCCATCCAGCCCCTGTGGTACGACTGGCACGCGACGTCCGGGTGGATACAGCAGGCCGACTCAGACACGCCGCCCCTGACGCCGCCGCCCCCAACTGCCGTAGGGGCTCACGAGGGGCCTACGCGGTGCGAACCGGCCGTGCTGCCACAACTGCTCAGCACGCACGTCAACGAGGGCGTGCCACAATCGCCCTGCACGCACAATGAGGGCATGCCACAACCGCTCGCCACACACGTCAGGGACGTGCAACAACTGCACGATACCAAGGGCGTGCCACGACCGCCGCCACGAGGGCCACCTTGGACGCGATGCCGCCACCTGCTGCCGCGCGTGCCGCTGAAGGTGCCACACCCCTTCCTTCTGTCACGAGGGCCACCTTGGACGCGACGCCGCCGCCTGCTTCCGCGCGCGCCGCTGAAGGTGCCACGCCCCTTCCGCCTGTCACGTGGGCCACCTTGGAAGCGACGCCGGTTGCTGCCGCGCACGCCGCTGAAGGTGCCACGCCCCTTCCGTCTGTCAAGCGGGCCACCTTGGATGCGACGCCGCCGCCTGCTGCTGCGCGCGCCGCTGAAGGTGCCACGCCCCTTCCGCCTGTCATGTGGGCCATCTTGGGCGCGACGCCGCCACCTGCTGCCGCGCGCGCCGCTGAAGGTGCCACGCCCCTTCTGCCTGTCACGTGGGCCACCTTGGACGCGACGCCGCCGCCTGCTACCGCGCGCGCTGCTGAAGATGCCACGCCCCTTTCGTCTGTCAAGCGGGCCACCTTGGACGCGACGCCACCGCCTGCTGCTGCGCGCGCCACTGAAGGTGCCATGCCCCTTCCGTCTGTCACGTGGGCCACCTTGGACGCGACGACGCTGCCGCCTGCTGCCGCGCGCGCCGCTGAAGGTGCCACACCCATTCCATCTGGCACGTAGGCCACCTGACGTTGAAGGCGCCGCGACGCTGTCGCCTCCGCCCACCTCGGCCGGCCCCATGGCGACAGGTACGGGCTGCACCGAGACCACGAGGGCACCGGACTCAGCAGGTCAGTGCTCCAGTGCCACGGTTCGGTGTATCACGTCCATGTAAGTAAATGAGAGGCGTTGACGGACATAACGGCCTCGTCGGAGGGGGGGCATTTGACGTCGACCCAAGTGTCTCCTCGGCTCCTTCAGGCCGTTATGCCTCGTCAACGTCCTCCCTTGTTTCCCCAGTGAACCATCAGTGTAGTGCAACGGCCAGGGACGCACCCGCCTGCGCCCTAGCATGCCAGTGGGCTTCTTTAGTGTTACGAATAATTCTGCTTTATGTATTTTGCAAATGGTCGTGAACCTCAATAAATGTGTAAATAATGTAACCGTAATGTATTAATTATTGTGTAAATATTCTTGTAATTTTTTCAAATGTCTCGCCGTGCTAATATGTAATCGTGGCCTGGCGCCTGTCCGCGTTGCGAGGGGGGGCACTCTCCCACGCCGGCCGATTTCTCCTCCCCTCCCCCGCGGACCGCGGGTCACTGCCCACTGGCGGGCGGGGAAGGGCAGTGTTGCTCAGGGCTCGTTCAGCAGCGGACGTGCACGCCGCTCCGCGCTGATCGCGAGGCGCGTCTTCCGAGCTCGCGGTCCGGCGACAGCGCCACTGTACAGGTTGTCGTGGCAGCTGAGCTGCCCTCGCTGTGTCACTCACACGGTTGAGCTTTCGAGTTACGAGTTACATCACGAGTCGAACATTCTAGGACGCGTAAGCGTAGTTTCGAACCGCCGAACCTTCGTCGTCATTACGAGTCTGTTACGTAAATGAGCGCACGTGTCACGCGCCTCTGTGGAGCAACTTTCAATCGGGAACCTTGTTACGTGGGAGGATTTCTAGTTCGTGTCGAGACTGTCTTCGGGAGTCCGGGTCTTCGTGGGAAGGGCGCTCGCTCCGCGACGGATCCGCCAGGCCGCGGCAGGCTCTCAGAATTACAATAAAAGGGGCTCGTGGAACTGTTAACATCGAGTGGTCCTTAAAAACTGCCTATCATTCTTCCTCCTCACCTCACTCTCCCTCCAGGTCCCGCATTCCCCGGTCCCGGCCACGTTGGCCTGGACCCACACCTCTCCTACGAGAGCAGTACGGGCACAATAGGAATTTCAAGTAAACGGGGAAATAGGGACCAGAAGCCGAGGGACGTCAACATTTTAAAATCATAATTATTTCCCCAGTGAATATGTCTAGGATCTCTCGACCTACTAAATTAAAACAGCAAGCATCCTATACCACAAACTAATTCCATCAGGATCGGATTAATTTGGATACGTGATATGAAACTATTAGTACAAAAGTGAAACCTGAAACCTACACCAGTGAAATGAAAATCGACAAGTATTTTCCCGAAACAGGGTCTATATTTGATTATGAAATAAATTTATGAAAGAAATAAGTGTTCTCTAGTAAAAATGTCATCCCTATTTATTTGTTTGTATATAATTACTTCGTTAGTTTTGGCTTAATATATAACCTAACAAAATCATGAGTTTCAATACAAGAGTAAAGTTGAAAACACACGGTTTTGAATCGTAAATTGTAATTTTATGGTTTAATACAAAGCAGGGTTGACGTCAAAGTAGTTTTTGGTTAATTTAATTAAATCTGTTGCAAGATAAAAGTCGTGGCATATTTCTTTACTGCAGCTGTAAACATATCGAATCACAATACAAACAAACAGCTGACTAACATTCTACCAGAAAAAAAAAACTGTCTTGCAACAAAAGTTACCAAATTCTGGTTTATTTCATTACCAACACACCCATTATTACACCACACGCTGTGTCAGGTTCCGGTTAGCCAACCGCAGGCTAAGTATGGGTCATAATACACCCCTCGTTCGTTAACCGGAGGCTAGCCTAACAGAAAGCTAGCTAACCTGAGGATTTAGCCGGAGGTCATAATATCGGCCCTAAGTTAGCTACACCCATGATTACAGTGGGTGTATGTGATTAATCTTCAACCATCTAATCTATGTCATATGTATCAAAGTACGTATCCAATCCAATCAAAAAAAGTAGCAGGTCATTATATAGTGTTTTTAAAATGTGTTGGTACAAATTATATTAGTGCTATACCACTGACGTCGTCCCGACCATGGCCTCTAAGCCCGTGCACCGCACCGCTAATTAGTGTGGAATATCAGCAAAATCTATGTGACAGTTTTTAATTTTCGTCTTGGCAGAGCTAATAACAAAATCTTAATTTGATTTTAAAAAAATTCTTTAATTTTTAAATTACATAGGTTCTCGTGGGATTGGGAATTCACCATAAGCTGGTTTTCAGCCTGATTTTACGTCTGGATATTTGGGCAAAATGTGTTGCATTTCTGATATCTGATATCTGATATCTCTTTTCTCTCTCTATTCATAAATTTCTCTTTAGTTGAGCTTCTGCTGTCAAGATTAAGCTGACACATGGGCCTCTTTCACCGGTGATCATGGGAAGTGCTTTAAGTTGATGCCGCCGTCAGTGCTCCCTCTGAGAGCACAGGCCGTTACGTGTCCTCAACACCTGATCAGTGCTGTGCCACGAACACGCCCGTGCGTGCAACGTAGTGCAGTGCCCCGAACGGCGTGACGTCAGTCACGGCCTCCTACATGTGCAAAGCGCCCGGCCGGGTGTGGCACTGCGCAACTAGGTAGTCTGTACATGCATTTGATAAAACAATCAAAAACTAAAACTTTTAAAATAGCCAATAATTATTGATAATTAAATAATCATTTTGTAAACCAATATCGTTCACAAAACTGGCCGGAATCATCTTCCCTCGCTCCGCAGTTTCCCGCGGAATTTTCCCCCTCCCTGGCCCCGGTGGCCAGGGAGGTTAGTCAGTAGCGATCTAGCTCTCACCTGGGCCGGCAGCCTTACGCACGGGGAGCCTTCATCTTTCGCGCCATCTGCACATTAACAGCAAGAGGTAACTATCTTTAAATCTTTTCATCAGCCCCCCGGTCGGCCCAAACAGGCCGTACGATATTTCGTGCGGTCTTTCATTAAAATGTGTGACTCGCCACCGAGTCTTTCCTGTGCTACGTAAGTGAACTTATTTAGGCGACCCGTCGTGGCGCCTGCGCCTCACGCTTTAAACCTCCCCTTGGGGAACTAGTTCGTAGCCCACGCAGGGCGGCACAGTGCCGAACGCGAAACTGAACTTAATGACGATTCATCACCTGGGACGTGCAACGGTCGCGAACGAGATATGCCGCTGGATTCTGCCGCGCCCGTCCCCAGCATAACGTGGCCCTCGCCACCACGCGGAGTAGCTGCCATTGTGTGACCACCTGAGTGGGACACGTGAACTTTACCCCGAACTCGGGACTAGCCCTTAGTGACTCTAGTGTAATATTTCTTTGTCAAGTGAACTTGTATAACCAGACGTTAATATATCCGTGTTACGTCCCGCATAAACATCCACGTGTGCAGTAACGGGCTTGCCGCTCTCCCGAGCATTCGTCTCGTAACTCGCCGTGTTACCTACCCCTCTAAAAGTACTAGCCGCCGGGCTACCGAGCGACCGTAAAGAGTACCGCCAATTGAGGGTGGTGTAGGCTGAGCGGAGGTCGACGATGAGGCGGCCAGTCGCGTGAGAGTGCCATATGTGACGTAGAGAAGTGTAACGTGTGCGACGTAATAAATCTGTTAAAAGTACGTGTGTGTCTTCTCTAATACGGCGTCCTGGGAGGCCATAACAGCCCGGGGAGCCCTTTGCCGACGCGTCCCTGCCTGCTGCCACGAGGCCAGGAACCCCGCCATTGAGATCAAAATTCCTTAAAACCCTTTTAATTAACGTAACTTCAAAACAGGCAGCGGGGACGGCGTCAAAGTAATGTTGGTGACTATGAATAATTCCAATGAATTCAGGCTAGTACACAATTTCGAACTCCTGAATCATAAGATTGTGGATGACCATTTCCTGTACTGATGGTAGAGAGTGCGCTCTGATCCTAGGAAAGGAGAAAATTGTTCAGTTATCGATCTTTCGCCAATGCCTGTTGGATCCCGCATTCCGTAAGTACAAAGCATTTTTCACCCTTTGGGGATAATTCCAATTTGATTGGATCCCCCATGGGTGTTAGTTTTGAGAGCCAGGCACTGTATAGATTCCTTTACCTCATTCTAGGAGATATAAAGTTTCATTTAGTTTTCAGTCATTTAAAATACATAATTTTTACAGCACTAATTTTTGAAGTGCACTCACTCTATCTGGGCGAAGTTTACACTCAACTCAGGTCAGCTAGATTAAATGTGAACCCTAAAAAAATCTTTGTGGCACAGAATCATGTAAAATTTTTATAGTTCATTATTTCTGAGGGAAAACTTTTGATGGACCCTGAAAAGGACTCACTTATTGTAAATTTCCCCCACCTTAAAATCTTAAGAATGTGCACCGATTTCTGGGTCTAGTATGGTAGCATGCCCGACTTTGCCACAGTTTGTGCTCTCTTGAATTCCCTCTGTAAAAGTGGAGCACATTTTTATACACTGAAGAACAGGAAAAAGCTGTCATCGCATTGAAATACTAGCTCTCTTTGTCTCCTATCTTTATTTTGCCAGATTTTGACTACAGATTTGGCCTCCAAGTTGATGCCTCCTCTATGGCCTTAGAGGCAGTGTTAGGGCCTTTTTAGATTGCAATGAGTTTGACTAATTTACAGACCGGCTACTCTGTTCTCAGGGCCGTGACGTAGCCCGTGTGTGGTGAGGCCCATTTCCCCCCATTATCACTAAAATGCGTGAAGCTCCTTCCTCTAACAGCAATCGCGACTCACTGCCCATTCGTCCTCGCCCAGCAACTTTCGGGAGCGGAGCACTGACATCACACCAGTGGGTGCGGACTGATACATACATACATACATGCACGCGCACGCACCCACACACACACACACACACACTTCGGTGGGAAATAATAAATGCCAGGGTCGTAGAGGGTGGGGATGCAAGGAGGAGGCTCACAGCATGTAAAAGGGGAGGTGGTGGCATATCGGGCTCAGAAGGGCGCAGCCCCGGGACGATGTCACCCTATGTCATGTGGATTGAAGTTATTTGTCATTATCTGACACTATTAATGCAGGCATGCCAAATACCTTCCAGACTCACTCATTCAAGGCTTTGGTGATACAAAAGGTCTTCATATTACACAGAGGCAACAAAATAACAGATTTAGTGACTATATCTGAACTACAAGAATACAGTTGATGCCCTTGCGAAGGCAAGTCAGGAAACAGATGATGTCAATGTGTACTACCAACCAGGGGGTGGATTAACAACACACATAACCACTTTTGCACACTGTTTTGACTTTGATTATTGGCAATTGGAACAGGAACATACGAAGTTGTGTATGCCCTCCCGAAGGGATGGACATGCCAAATGCAAGACTATATGTTGAAAAGTATTTTCAATACGAAGATGTCTACCAACAAAGAAGGCATGGAAATAATGTAATACCACCGGTCGCAAGACCGCAGGGACCCACGAACTTGTGTTCTTTACCTTTTTTCCTAGTAAAAATCAATCCCTCCTTCCAGGGGCGTAGCCAGGGGGGGGTTTTAGGGGTTCAAACCCCCCCCTTAGCACCAAATCTTTAATTAATTTCTTATTCATCACTCAAACAAATTTCATATTAAAATTAATAAAATTTTTATTATTACAATATTTAAATTTAAGAACCGAAAACTGCTAAAATAGCACTATTTTACACCTTAAAATCCAAATTTTCCCGGGGGAGGACCCCCGGACCCCCCGCTTTAATGCGGGGGGGGGGGGGGCCATGCTTCTTAACACCCCCCATACACAAATCCTGGCTACGCCACTGCCTCCTTCGCAACATAAGGAACAGCCTTAATATCCTGCAGGTCCTTCCTGATGCTAGCGCACAATGAGTCATCATGTTAACAATCTTTCAAATTGACTCATGATTCTGGAAAATTTTACTGATTGCTACAAGGGTGGAGACAATGATGGGGTTTTTCAGTGATGAACTCATTGGATTAAACATCTTGGATGATGAATTGGCGATCAAATTGTTCTAACCTTTAATATGGTGGATTTTGAACATGAACCTTGATAACCTTAAAATTCACCACTGTAACTTCCCTTGACGCCGCCTGTCAATGCTCCCTCTGAGAGCCCAGGCCGTTTTTGTCCTCAACACCTGAATTAGGGCATGTATAACGAACATGCCCACGCGTGCCGAGCAGCGTAGGAAGTGCAGTGCACCGAACGGCGTGACGCTAGTCACGGCTGGCTGTGTTGTGCAAAGCGCCCGGTCGGGTGTGGCAATGCGTAACTGAGACATGCATTTCTATTTAAAAGAATTAACTAAGACTTTTGATGTATATAATTTTCCTAAATAATTAATGTTAATGTAATTGTTTTAGTATCACAAAACTGGCCGTCAACATCTTCCCGCGCTCCGTAGCTTTCCGCGGGAAATCGCCCCCTCCCTGGCCCGTTTGCCAGGGAGATTCGTCAGTAGCCTTCCAGCACTCATCAGGGCAGGCAGCTCCGCGTACGTGGAGCCTTCACCTCTCGCGCCAAAATCAGCATGTAGCTTCAATAGGTAATATTTTCAAATCCGTTTTCATCCGCTCCACGGCCGGTCGTAAATCGACCGTACGTGTCGTACGTTTTTTTTTATTAAATATGTGTGACTCGTCCACGAGTCGTTTAGTGCAATACGTATTTCCATTGTTTTGGGCAGCCCGCCGAGGTGCCAGCACTTCACGCCTGAATCACTCCGACAGGAAAATTGAACTTTGGCCACGCGGGGCAGCATTACGCCTAAAGCGAACATTGACTCTCTAACACATCAGTTCCTGGGAAGTGCCGCGGTCGCGAGTGAGTTTCCACATCAGGTACCACTGCGCCCGCACCCAGCTTAACGTGGCCCCACGCCACCACGAGGACGAACTCTCGATAATTATATTAATTTCCCTGAGCGGTACCGCCGTCTCAGTATCATCCCGATCTCCGGGACATTTCCATGGTAAACTCTATTTCCGGGTTTAAATGTTAGTATTAGCTTCCGCCATCAGCCATGTATAGTGTATAATTTCATTGTTTTGTCTAAGTCATTTAATAAGTGACTAGTAAGCTATCCTTGTATCTCACCTTCCGGACTACCACTCTCCTTTAACAGCTAGATTCGCCACGTGCCTTCATCGTCGTCACTATCCATCTCAAGATAGCGTACGACCCTCGGTGGGTTAGTCCTCAGGAATTCCGCTAGACGTGAATCAGTACCGCCAATTGAGGGCCATGTGTGCGGAGATGAGAAGGTAGACAATGATACAGCCAGTTACGTGAAGATGTACTGTACCAGGTGAAGTACTGTATGTGTGACGTGTCAATAAAATCGGTTATGTTTACGTGTGCTTTTAATAGTTACAGCGTCCTAGGTGGCCTCAACAGCCCGGGGAGTCCTTTGTCGACGCGTCCCTGCCTGCAGCCACGAGGCAAAGAACCCTGCCCTTGAGTCAAAATCCTTGTTCATGTAATTTAAATCCAGTATTTTAAGACAGGCAGCGAGACGGCGTCACATTGTTCATAAATATAAGTTGGAACAGAAAAACTACATATACTAAATAATAAAGTGGTCATGTAGTTGAGCAGTTAACTTATAGCACTATCTGAGATATAAACTATCTATTTCAAAAGCCTCATTACAATATCAATAAACTCATGAAAAGAAAAACTATTATTTTCTAGCCAAATAATTTTTTCCTAAAATTACATTCTCGTTCACGGGATGGTAAAAAAGAGGAACCTTTCCCCTTTTGCCACCCCTTCACACCACATTAATTTAGTCATTGTCAGATTGTCAAAAACTCCCTAACCCTCCTCTTTTTCAGAACTCCCGTTGATTTACATCTCACCTTTGTCTGCCTTGCTACCCTATGGGCTCCTTTACCTTTGCGTACAACGACTACAGAAAAGGCAGAGTAGAAAAATTTCCCCCTATGATGAATCCTCTTAAGAAGTGGAAGTAAAACTTAAATGAGGTAAAAGTTAAACAGTGGCAAAACTAGCTTTGCAATATAGAAGAGAAAAACAAACTGTGCAATACTTAGGTTACTGCAGGCACTGTAAGGCACAGTAACGGGATGGAAATTTACTGATGCTGTCAACAATTCTTTGACCTTGAGTTGTTCATTTCTCCGGAGCGGTCGCTGAGAGGGTTCGTAGTGTGGTGAAACCGTCCGGACTCAGAAACTCACACTCTACTGGGCAGCAGCTGCCTGCGACGTCACGCGAGTTGCAAGGGGATGGGCTATATATAGCACAGCCAGTACACGTCCCACGCGCAGACGCGCGGACAAAGCAGCTGCAACTCACACTACGTCACAAAGTAGGGGAGAAGTGGTGGGGGTACATGCGCACGGTTTCACCTTCTCAATACTCCCACCACGGTTCGTTGGGAGAGGGAAAGGGAAAGGTCACTGGACTACTAGGTAATAAAATAACTGTAAACGCAGCGGACCCGTGCCGAAGTAGTTACTTTAAGGGCAGGCGTTATTTCAAGAGTATTTTTAGCGTAGGTATGTGATGGGGAAGTACAAGTCCTTAACTGCACAGTTCAAGTTGCAAGTCGTTCGTTTTGCTGAAGAGCATGGAAACAGGGCAGCTGAACGTGAATTTGACGTCCAAGAGAAAAGTGTGCGGCAGTGGCGAAAATTGAAAGAACAGTTAGAATCAACAAATGCAATAAGATGTGCATTTCGGGGGCCAAAGACTGGAAAGTTTCCAGAGCTTGACGCTCAAGTTCTGAACTTCATCCGCGAGTTAAGAAATAATGCCTGCGCAGTCTTGCATGAAATGGTACAGGTGAAGGCCCGGGAAATTGCTTGTTCTTTGAACATACCACATACAGAATTCAAGGCCAGTCGTGGATGGGTCACACGGTTTATGAGGAGAGAAAACCTTTCTCTGCGACGCAGAACATCCTTGAGCCAAAGGTTGCCTAAGGAATACAATGAAAAGTTGATGCAATTTCAGCGATTCGTTATTAGGCACAGAAAAACTCACGATTACCTGCTTTCGCAAATAGGTTATGCGGACCAAACAAACCCCAGTTTATTTTGATATGCCACAGTGTACGACAATAAGTCAGAAGGGAGTATCAAGTGTTACCGTTCGCACAACTGGCAAAGAAAAGTTGCGCTGTACTGTTATGCTTGCGGTGACAGCTGACGGGCGGAAACTGCCGCCGTACATAATTTTCAAAAGGAAGACGATACCAATAGGTAGTTTCCCATCTGGTGTGCATGTACGTGTCCAAGAGAAAGGATGGATGGACACCCTACTCGTGAAAGACTGGCTGAAAACAGTGTGGGATCGACGACCTGGTGCGCTTCTCAAGAAACAATCTCTACTCGTATGAGACAGTTTCCGAGCACATCTCGTTGAAGACGTCAAACACGACCTAAGTGATGGCAAGACTGACATAGCTGTCATTCCGGGAGGCCTGACATCTGTCCTGCAACCCTTAGACGTGTCTATAAACAAGCCGTTTAAGGCCTGTTCCACAATGACACGGAAACGGAACAGACGGAAACGGAGACGAAAACGGAGTATTGTTCCGTTCCGTCCGTATTGTTCTCGTTCTACAATACACAGACCCGTAAGAAATCTTGGCCAATAAGAAAGAGCGAGCGTGACGTAACTGAAAACTACGAGTATCAAGTGAACTAACTACCTGTTAAATTGAAATGTATGGTTGTTAACTTGGTAATGTAGTAAGTCGATTTTTTTTTTTTTTTTGTGTTGTAGCGGTGGTAAAGTAGTCCTCCGTCTTGTCATATATAGCAGGTATATCTTTAACCATGAAAATTAAAATTTCATTAAAATTCGTCATAATGAAACCCACGTGCACAATTCAAATTTCAAAACAAATCTTGTTTTGTTGTTCACGCATAAAAAAAGTAGTCGAGAAATACGGAAACCAAAATTAGTCAAAACTAATATCTTAATTAACATGAACGCGCAACTGTAGCTTGACAACTGCAGTGTAATAAATAACGTGCTCCTATTGGTCTAACGCAGTAACGTAAACGGAAGACTTCAGCACTGCTGAGCAGGTCCGTACGGGTCCGTCTCCGTTTGCGTGCTATTGTAGAAGCTCTGTTCCGTGAAATCCGTCTTCGTTTCCGTGTTCCGTCTCAGTTTCCGTGTCATTGTGGAACGGGCCTAAGGGACATTTACGTAGACTGTATTCTGAATGGATGGCAGACGACAGTCATAAACTCACTCCAGGGGGCAGACTGAAAAGACAGTCACTAACACAGATATGTGACTGGGTGAAACAAAGTTGGGCACTTATCACTGACACTGTGGTGGTGAAAAGCTTTAAAAAGACTGGCATCACAGTTGCTCTCGACGGGACTGAAGATGATGCTATTTGGGAAGATAGCGATAACGACGACGGGAGCAGCAACGAGTCTGAAGTCGAATAGAACTGCTTTGTTGAGCAAGACTGCTACATTCTTTGGTCACTGTCTTTTTTTTTTTGTGGCGTAAAGTGTTGTTAAAATGCAGACTACCTAGTAGAAATTTTCTGAGTGCTACTACAGTGTCAATTTTTTTAGGTACTTAAGTTAGGTAGTAATTTTTAATGTATGTAAATTTTTCAACATGTTTATCTAACATCGCGTTTACTGAGAGGCTTTAATTTTGTTTTCATGTAAGATATGATACGCAACGTAAAGAAAACGTCAGCTGTAACAGAATGGACATACATAAATTCTTACATGTCAGGAAGACAAGGCTCTGCTTTGTTTTTGTTAAAAAATTCCTGCTCAGCCTTTTCCACGCTCTGCACTCCTTCCCCCACTTCAGTCAAGCAGGGCAGGAGGGGACTCGCATGCACAGATGTCTGCCGGTAACTTTTTTTACACACTCAGTGGGCAAGGGACAGGGAGGGAGGCTCGCCGGCGCCGGCTAATGCAGACATTAGACATCTGCCTCGTGCTGTTAGTGGCCATCTCAATGAAAGATTAAAAAAATATCTTTTCACGCAAAGAGTTTATTTTGTGTAGGCTGGCTACGGCTTCTGAACGTAAGAGCGTACACGCGAGTGAGAGAAGAAAAAAAAATGAGTGGCGTCTTCCACTAATCGCTGGCACCCAATTATCTCGACACCTGTCACATTTCTCACGTCCGCTGCGGAGGGTCGCCAGTCACCAGCGCTCTGCGAAGTAGTGTGCCGCCGTTAATATTTTTCAACTGGGCTGAGGGAAGGGTGCCAATTTTACGAAGCAGCGATTTTACTGATGCAATCCGCGGAACCGTGAGCATACATAAAATCAGGGTACTAGTAAACTAATTATGAGAGAACAATTTTTTTTACTCTACACAAAACATGTAAAATTTTAAGGAAAAAAATTTTTTTTAGGACTTCACCTCTTAATGTCCGCACCCCATTTTTTTTTGTCAAAAATGTAGCCAAATTACTGCGGACATTATGCGAGTAAATACAGTAATTTTTCATGAACCTATGCCACTTCAGCTGTGCAAAATTAGACATGGCATAATCCCAGCAAACTGAGATGCTATTTAGTTTAAGGAGAGCTGTAACATTTTTGTAAACTATAAATAAGCCAGTGAATTCAAAATAAATTTAGGAATTTCACAACAGAAAGTATTAAAAATTGAGATCCAAGATCATTATTACGCTCCAGTATTCACAGCAGACATGATGTTACAATGGCCAGAAATGCAGCTGGTAAGATACACTCTCAAGACAGACAGGGAATGATGCATTGTCAGTGCGAATTAGTGCAGTATTGCCTCATGATGGTGGACAGGCTTTGTTACGACAGGGGGAAGTGAAAAATTGTTGACAATGCTGCAGACCCGAGATAAAAAATATGGAAGCGGCACCCAGAAACAGGGCTTTTGACCTCTGATGCCACAGCAAGACAAGAGCCCTGGGCTGTGCTAGGGTCACCTCTCACCACGACAACCGACTTGTTAAGAGGTCTGCCACAGTCGTGAAAACTGCACTCTAAGGTGAGAGACTGCTAAAGGTATGATGAGTAGGTGGATAACATAACAGAATCCATAAATTCATATATCCATTTGGTATGAAATGATAAGGTGATGGAGCTGAGTTTAAGTATTGTATTATTTATTTATATATGGTGTTTCGAATAATATAGTTAAGGTGCAGCCTATATCCTAGTCCTGGCTTTTCTGATTCTGCAGCCCCGATATATTTAAAAGTTAATAAGTTAATAAGCAGCTGGCAGTGCAGTGAGTCAGCCTCTGCAGTAGAAGACGAATCACAACAATGTGTTAAAAGAAGATATTTTTTTATTAATCATGTTACACATTGATTGATATGCAGTTCTAATTTTTTCATCTAAAATATATTAATATTCTTATTAAATTTTCAGAAGCTAGGTTTACTGAATCATGGTTATTTGGTTATTTACAATGGAAATAAAGGTATGTGTTGAGTAAATACACGTAACTATCTGTTAATAATATATTTTTTTCTCCATATAAATTTGGTAATACAGGTTTGTGTTGGTGCCAATTAAAATTACACAGGCCAACAAGAAAATAATTTTTTTTGGTGCCTAGGATTTTGGAACTGATTTTAGCTATATTTGGGGTGCTGAATCTAAATATCAAATCAGTTTTTTTCCTATCAGCTCTATGTTTTGAGATAAGTGTGAAAAAAGAAGTAAAATTGCCTGCTTGACTCAAGCCACTTCATCACAGGGATACCCCAGACTGGGAATCCCCACTTCATAACTGGGATACCCCAGGATGCAAATCCCATTCTTCATTTCAACACTTCAACTAAATTTGAGGTCAGTTTGTAAGTTTTAGCCGTGCAGAATAGATCAATGTTGATAAACAATGAGTTCCAGTAGAAGAAGTTGTGTAAATCAACTTGAAGTGTTTTGCTACATATGTGGAGAATACACATTAAAAGATAACAGAAAGACCTTGTAAAGAGAGCTTATCATGGATACTTTCCTCCACTGCATATGAAGCTGAGCCTTATCAAGCAGTTTGTAAAGGCTCTTGATTAGGACGGATCATTCATATATGCTATGCATTTATTGGGGAAAAAATGCCTCACTTGAGTATGGAAAAAATTAAAGCAGGAATATTAAATGGCACAGAAATAAGAAAATTCATTAAGGACCAAGCATTCATAAATACCATGAATGAGACTGAGTGAAAATCCTGGACTTCATTTGATGCAGTTGTCGGAAATTTTCTGGGCCAACGAAAAGCAGAAAACCATGTTGAAATGGTAAACGATATGCTTAAACATTTCAAATCCCTTGGGTGTAACATGAGTATTAAGGTACACTATTTACACAGCCACCTGGACCGTTTTCCTGAAAATTAAGGAGACAGCAGTGAGGAGCAAGGTAAAAGATTTCATCAAGATATTAAATTTATGGAGGACAGCTATCAAGGAATATGGGATGTGCACATGTTGGCAGATTGTTGCCGGAGTATAAAAAGGGACTGTTCTAAGATACATTCAAGAAGTTCACGAAAAAGAAGCTTCTGAAATGTTGAGTGACTAGTTGGTTCCATCAATGACATAGTACTATTTTTGTATATATAATAATATTTGTGTAATTTATTAATAAGAATTCCATACTTAATTTTTAGATTTCATTCATGGATTTAGATTACAAACATAAAATGTACAATTCACTAAAACATTATATCTTAGAAATTTTACCTCCTAGGCAAATCTGATGCCATATTTGAATTCAGGGCACCAAATTCATATGAAATCAGCTACAAATACCCCGGCACCAAAACTATTGTTGGCTTGTGTTATCATTCAAGAGTATACTGCACCCCACATTTAAGTTTAAGTTCAGCTTGGAACAGCTGTTATTATTTAAACCAATTTTTACAAAAGACTATACAGAAATAATTACACACTAAGAAATAATCACAATGCACATATTTTATGACATAATTATAAACTATATGAGTTAAATAACAGAAAATAATAACACTGAGTAAAAGAAAACTTAATAAATTAAATAGTTAGCAATCAATCATGTACAGTAAATTCATTTCATTTTCTAAAACAAAATCACAACATTTTTGTAAAGATGAAAACTACTTTATCATGCAGACATACATTACAAACTTTTAACAGTGAAGGGAAAAAATATAATAAATGCAGGGGCAGAAAAACACATTTATACACATAATATGATCAGCCAGAAAACCATTTTTTGTCTGAAAACTTAATTTTTTGAGCAACTTTGAAATTAAATTGTTTAAAAATAAAAGTATACCTGCATCTTAATCATGAAAGCTACCCAAATAAGATTTATCTTAAACTCAATTAAATTTTTGTTTTAACATCTTTCATTATCTAAATATTTCTAAACTTCTGACTTTCCTCTTCTTAACTCAAGCAATGTTAAAACAACCACTCAGTTGTGACTAGTACTAGTCAGCTAAGCCAGCTTTGATAAGTGGTATTATAAATTGTATCTGAATCTTTGATCGATAGCACACGTTGACAGTCTACTACTAGTAAATACAGCTATCGAGTGATTTCGTCTAACTGTAAATAGTAAAATTTAACCAGTTCTGAATTAGATCACACAGTATTTAAGAATCTTATTGTGATTATGTTATTTGTGGTAGAAAAATGTTTCTAATGACTATTGTTAGCATGTTTAAACTAAAAAAATATGGTACATATTACAGAAAAGGGAATGTCGAACAATGAGATACTTGCGTTAAAAATTATGAGAAACAAGAGGTTTTTCCACAACAGTTGCTTAAAGTTGAAAACAATACATGAAACTAGAAACATCTGCACTGCTATCTAGATTCAAATATAGAAACTAATGGCATGTGTACTGTCATTTAGTCGCTAAAAACAGAAACCTCCTTGTCAACTGTCCTATGCTTGAGGTGATTCCCTAGTAAATTTAAATTTAATCTGCTGTAGTATAAGCCGTAGACATATTTTTTTAAAGACTAAAACAATAATATAGCTTTGCCTTTTGGTGATTAATTTATAAAAAAATCATGTATTTGACCATACATGTGCACAATATAAGTTTATGCAATAAAGGGCTAAGTGCAAAAAAAAATTGAGTCAGACCGAAAAATCAAGCTAAGTTACATCACCAACAACCTATAAAGTGGGCTAAGTACCACAACCATGATGATAGTGCATACAGTTCTGAAGCACTCACCACTGTGGTTAACTCGCATACAGTCCTACTGCAAATACGCAAATGATGATCACCAGTATTATGAATTACCTTAATACACTACATAACTTTTTAATGGATTTTAAGCATACTTGTCCAATTCCCTATCAACATGAAAGTAAAAATTTTGGAGTTTGAATGTTTCTTACTAAATTACAACCTTACTACCAAATCAATTTGGATAAAATTTAAAACAGAAATAGCCAATATACTGGATTTAACACACAAACTGTAGGTCATTACGAAATTTCATCCCTAAGAGAAAGAAAATGGGGTAGGTTTGTATCTATAAAGAGAATATCATATCATAGAATCTTCTTATGGGGAATTTAAGATACTCGGAAAGAGTTATTTTCTACGTCTTATCAATTTTCTATAAATTTAACCGTAAATTAGGTAAAAAAAAAAGGTTGTAATTTTGTTTTTACAACAGGAAAGTATAGCTCCGAAATTAATAATTCGGGAGTTAAAATTATGGGCATTAAAAAATACAACTACCAACTGTTTCTTACCACTTTCTGATGTTTAAGTTGATGCTAAAATATTATTATGAATAATGAACACAAAAAAATTATAAATTCGCTTAACTGTTTCCTGAAATTTCATTCATATGTGTAAAAAATAGGGTTCATTTGTTTGTTTTATTTTTTGTTAAGAATCTACTAAATGTGAAGATAATAAATTGAGCATGAATGGCATGAACAAGAGAGAGACACAAAAAATATTTTTTATTTTTTTTTAAATTCAACCTCTAAGATGGTGAAATGGAAGTAAGTTGTGGCTTCTTATAAAAAATAAGATATCTAAATATAATCGAGTAGTATGTAAGATACTGGATGTATTTGATTAGCATCATCCAACAATAGTGTACAGTGAAAATAAATCGATTTTTTAAATTTTTTTTTTTACTTAATTATTTACTAATGAAACAATTTTCATAAATTTATTGAATTGTTGAAAAGATTCTTGGATTAAAACAAAGATTGCTCTTCCTCCAATAAAAATAATAATAAAAAAAAATTTACACACACAAATACCGTTAAATACATTTCTGGAGAAAACTGACAGTCATAGGCCAAAAATAGCAAGCATGTGGGGTAACCAAGACAACTGTAAATTTTAAACATTATTTATTCAATTTCATTTAAAATTTTAGCGTTAACAAGCAATTAAAAAACTAGTTCTCTTGCACCATGCATCAGAATGTTCATGTATATTAACAAAAAGGCTATTAGAGTAATATGTACATGTCAAAATTACGAATGTATAAAAGTACCCTTATGGCTTGAAATAGTGCTAAAATTGCTTTAATCTTTATGCCACTAAGCCTGTAACACAATGTATAACAAATCAAACTTAAATAAATCGCTAGATTTATAAAAGCTGTTCAGAAACTCACCCAAACTATTTCAGGAGGTGGTTATTATGGAAACTGATGTAGTATGCACAGATGTCACTAAGAACCTAGCTAAATTCCTGAGGATGACACTCATGCTTGAAAATCAGGTTTAGATATGTTATTTGTGGATAGTATCAAAAATCTTGCAAACTAACACAACTCCTTGCTTGGCTAGTTTTTTTATGCTATCATGTTCTTTATCAAATGAACAAAATTTTGATAGTAAACTCTGTTATTGCATAAAACATTTGTGCCTTCCAATGGAATGGATATTTGATGTCATGTATTTAATCCAGTCTGAGTTCACACAGTACTAAAATTAACTCAAAAAATAGCAATAGACTTTCATCATTTCTAATATAAGAATGCTCCTTATTGGAAACTTCCCATGAAGTTTCTTTTGTGAATTGGTGAGCAGATTTGTTGAATATGTTAAAATTACATACCAATATGCATTCCTGACACATTACAATAGAATACACTTAACATTTTTCCACATAAAATGCTCAATATAACATTTAATTAAAGCCTAATTAGTAGAGACATGCAAAAGGTGTGTTTATTTTGCGATGAAAAGTGGTGTTATTTTCCCTTAAAATCGGTGTTATTTTTACCTAAAAGCGGGTTTATTTTTTTTTTTAATTTTTGCGATTTCAAGTGTAAGAAATATGAAGAGAACATTGTAATATAATTGCACCATCAGTTGAAACATTATAAATTAAAATTACACAAATATAGGTTAAAAAGACACAAGTTTAAGAACTCAGATTCTAAATTAAGTCAACCCAATAATTTCAGAAGCAAAGTACTTTGACACAACGTTTAACTTTCAAATGAAATAATAGCCATTGTAGCTAAATTTTCTTATTTCAAATTAGTTCTCTTGTCAGTGAGAACATTAATGTATTGTAACAAGAAGCGTTCCGAATCAACGTTTGCACACAACATCCACACTGCTTCTAGGCACCTGTCAGAAAATTCAGGTTGTGAAAGTTTTACAACTTGAAGTGCCTTCACTACATCCACACTACTTTCCTTCATTTGTTTCTCAACTATCTGTTTCAACTCTCCAAAACCGGTGATCAGCTCCTGGCGGTCCATTTCTTTCAGAGTAGAAACATTACACAACTTAGCAAGCAAAATAGGGATCATGTCTGTAATCAAAATATTTTTTTGGATCAAAGGCAGTTAAGGGTTTTCAAAGTCAAGTCTGCTTGGATCTGTAGCCATCAAGCTGGTAAGCTTCACCAGAGATTTTGTAGACACTTGCACTACACTTATTTTCACAGCAGCTGCTTTCGTGGTGTTCATGTGGTCCAAAACTGGTTTTGTTTTGTCAAAAAAATGCACTGCTTCATGTTTTCAAAGTTGCATTGCATCTTGGTAAGCTCGCCAAGCAAAATATTAGCATTTGGGTATCTCCAGCCTTCTAGCCTCGTTATTAAAGTATTTTCGGATTTAAAAAAAGTTTTTTTAACACATATCGCCCAACTACTTATTAACCCTCGCATATAACCCACGATCACAAAATTCGTGCTCACGAAGTTTGGTGATTGCTTGAGGTTTCGGCATATTTTACACTTTCGAACTTCTGCTGAGAAATATGAAGACGTTTTCTATCACAAACTACAGTTTTTATAAAATAGTTGCACTGTATACAACATTTTTAAACGAAAATTAACATTCTTAAAAATAAAACGTAATTGTTAAGTCTGTTTACAGTGAGAACAAATTAAAACAGTTTGCATAGTCCATAGTAGATGCAAGATGAACAGTTGAGCGTAATTTATAATTTGCTTCGCGACACAAGCGCTGTAATGCACAAAATATCCAACAAAATGGCCGTACATTACTCTTTGACTCTGTAAACGTGCCTTCGAGAGAACGTGAGCGTATTAGTGCAGGAGTGCAGTTCGCCAAGAATGCGTCGTATCAAATAAATAATAAAACGTAAACATTGGCAAGTGTACTCTTTACGTTGATGGTGTTATCAGTGGTGACAACGACTGTTTATTTACTTTTTTTTAAGTTACCAAACGGCGGGAAAGTGTGGTTATTCGTGGTAAACAGACATATTTCGCACAAAAAATTTGCGGTATCAGAAAATATGTAAAAGTGAGGTTATTCGTGTTAAACTTACAAATTTCGCGTAAAAATTCGTTTTATCGTAAATGCGAAATTTGCATGTCCCTACTAATTAGGATAGCTTTCAGGTCTAGATACAAATAAAATTCTTTACACTAGAATAAAGTTTATGCAAAAACTGGAAAATGTCCATCTGATTTGAAAAACAAAAACCACGTAACAAATATTTATGTATGTTACCTTTTCGACACAACACAGTTCAATTTTTCAACTGTTAATTTTAAATTCAGAAAAAAATCAATTGGACTTCTTGGATTTGAGTTCACAACATATTTATTATGGAAGGAATTTCTTTAGCTCTGACAAAATTCAGTACGTCCGACTCAACTAATGAAAATATTTTATGATTTAACAGTTCATTAGAGACTATTTTTCTAGGTAGTATGGACATAGGTATTTACAAAACCTGGAACTGGATAGTTGCCCATACTGTCAGCTGAACTTCAGAAGAAGGTATCTGCCTTCTTCTGATGTACAGCTGACAGTACGGTCCTCTCTTTCTACTCTTCTCTGCTTGCAGAAGGTTTCCATGGTTACCTTGTACTAATGTGCTAAGATATTGAACAATATCTTTGGTAACTTAAAAAATGTCTGCTCCTTTGAAATATTTGAAGTGGTTTGTTTCTAGCTGATTCTAAGCTATGTATATCTGCAGAAATTTCTTTACTGCCCTTCACCTGACAAAAAAAATGAAGTGATGACCAGTACCCGTAAAAAACCAATACAATATTTACCCGAATAAACCTCACACAATTTTTAGCAAAATGTGACATTTAAAAATCATGGTGCATGGCTTACTCAAAATTTGACAACCCTACATGGCAATGTTGTACAATGCAAGTTCATCAAACTCAAGGTTGGTTAACCTGCTGTTGTTAATGGATGACAGACATCTTGCATGTGGTTCATGAGTGTGTTTTTGTGAGAAAGACATTGCAATGTTACCAAGGATTTATGGTTGAGATCAAATACGGTTGCTGAAAAAACCAATAATGATTGAAAATGCTCAAGGAAAATCTTTCTGCAGGGAGAAAGGACATTGTCGACAAAAGTCATATACGTGACTGGAGAGAAAAAAAAAAAGACTTGTTTTTGAGTGATGGTAGTATTGCAGTAAAAAGGCGAACATTTCTTGCGTATGCTTACTTAGCAATTTCCAAATTTATTTAATTTATATATATATTTAATAGTACTCTTATGGCAAGCATAAAAAGAGTGCTGAAAAAGAAACAGGCATATTTCAACACCGGTACCGAGAATGCTATTAGTTTTACACAAAACCTCAAAGAAAAATATTTTATTTTGAATAATTTTCTAAGTCGGTAATAAACATTTAACAGATATTTGAAGTATCATCACAGGTTCTGTTTTTAAGTTTGGTGCACGACTTATTCCACACAATAAATTATTTTGTTTATGGTCTAAATATTAGGGCTTATTCGGGTAAATATGGTAAGTTCATATTCCTACAAAGCTTAGACCAGTCATACATAATTAAACTATTTTTTTTTACAAAGTGGTCTGAAAAAAGTAGATAACAGGTTACGACAATACCTAAAATTTATATAACACAAATATAAAATATTTGCTTCAGTCCAAATTCATCATGAACGAATGTAATAAAAATATAATTAAAATGCTATCGTTCACACTGATGTCAGATATCCTCTTCAACATCTTCATCAGTGGTGAACTCTGACACATCGCTGCCGGCTCCTTCATTATCTCCTTCCTCATCATCCAACATGTCCCACTGTGGATGTTCAACTGGGACTTCTGGTGCCTCTTTCACATCCAACTGCAACCAAGTATTACCAGTTGTACAACGGAAAAATTGCTTGTGATGCTCTAATACAAATTTACTTGCATTATATATAAAAAAATATAGTTTAAAAAACTAAAGAAACATGCTTTTAAAGATTATCAAACTAAAAAGTAAAAAATTTATGCCATATTTTTTGTATACTAAGCTCCCCATGCTTTTTTCTCATTTATACTAGTATTGCTTATATACTATTGTCATAAATTAAATTTTAAAATTATTTTTTACTTTTTAGTTTGATAATCTTTAAAAGCATGTTTCTTTAGTTTTTTAAACTATATTTATTTTTAACTTTTTAGTTTTATATTCTTTAAAAGCATGTTTTTTCAGTTTTTTAAACTATATTTATGTATAATTATCATAGGGAAATGAGTTACCGACACTACCTATTACCATCTGAGATAACTATTTGGAGTTGCAACGTCACAAAGAAATGGTAAAGTCTCTCCGAATCATTTACAGTTAGATGTATGGATATAATCTTAGAATTTACCGGAAAAAAAAAAAACATTTCTTTTTTTTCGGCGTGGCCGGGAGTAGAACCCACGATCGCTGAATCCGAAAACTGATGTCACAGAAGTCGCGCGCCTTAGACCGCTCGGCTAACGAACGTAATGATATTGGTGGGACATTTTACAGTGATCAGCCACTCACTCTTAGTCGAAAGAGTTACAGACGGACAGACAAACATACAGGTGAAGATAATATAAAGCATGTAAAAAAATATAAATATATGTAAGGATTTTTGAACATAAACATAAAAAATTTCCATAAAATAATTATATTCTAAAAAATATATTTATGGTTTTCGAAGTGCCACCCACCAATATGGACCTCAGCCTAAATCATAATGACACTTTTAAAAAGAAAATTACAGACAAACTAAACCGGTAGGTTTCTATAAAACAAGTGATTTCATGGATTATTCCACCAAAAAGAGGTAATAATAATAATAATAACAAAACATAATAAATAACAAAGTTCTATAATATGACAAATCTAAAAAAAAATTAATAATTTTTCATAAAAAAACCATAACTCTATTACATCAATTCTTCGCTTTCTCATTTGTTGTTTCGGAACTAATACAGATTGGCAGAAGATAGAATAACTCGATGCCCTCTTAGTACAAAAAAGACACACTGTGTACAACTTATTATTTTCAAATACACTACATAGGTTTGGTGTACTCAATTTTACAATGTAATGATGTGACTAAATCAGTGTTAATTAAATAAATATATAAATCCAAACTTTGAAGGCATTTATATTAAAATAAAAACAACCATTCCTCTGAAACAAAGGCAAATGTCCATGCTGTCACCTATAGAGTGTCCCATTCTTAGATTGCTGTGTGGAAGTAAATGGGATTTATATTTTTAACACATGCCGACTTTTGTAAACGCTGTCCTTAAATGACCTCATCAGATATTTAAACTTGTCAAAAGAAGCTTCTGAATTACTAGCTTCCAGGTTGAAGGATAAAATTTACTGGAACAAGGAACCAAAATTACTTATTACCATACAGTTGAGAAAAGGGTCTGCTACATTTCTTCTCTCAAGAAGAAAATCTTGTATTTTGTCACAATATTAGAGGACTCCTGGAAAAAATGAGTCTTCCTGAATATTTTCCAGATAATTGGTGCCTATTCATTGATAGCTCAAAGCAAAGCATAAAATGTGTTCTTCTACACAATGGAAACAAATATTGTTCAATACCAATTGCTCACTAAACGTCAATGAAAGAAACATATAGCACCATGGCTTTGGTCTTGGAGAAGATAAGGTATCGTGAACATCAATAAGTGATTTGTGTGGACTTAAAAATGGTAAACTTTCTCATCAGACAGCAAAGTGGCCATACCAAATATCCTTGTTTCTTGTGCCTCTGGGATAGCAGAGACAAAACACACCACTAAGTTAGACAAGTGTGTCCTAAGAGAGAAGACATGGCCATTTGAGAAAAAAAGTTATTAACAAACACTTATTTGAACGGCAGAAAATCATCTTTCCTCCACTGCATATCAAGCTGGGCCTTATGAAGCAGTTTGTAAAGGCTCTTGATAAGGGCGGATCATGCTTTGTATTTATAGGGGGAAAAAAGCCTCACTTGAGTAAGGAAAAATTAAAGCAGGAAAATTTAACGGCCTAGAAATAAGAAAATTCATTAAGAACCAAGCCTTTGAAAATTCCATGAATGAGGCTGAGCAAAAATCCTGGAATTTTTTTGTTGCAGTTGTCGGAAATTTTCTGGGCTAACAAAAAGCAGAAAGCCATGTTGAACTGGTAAACAATAAGCTTAAAAATTTCAAATCCCTTGGGTGCAACATGAGTATTAAGGTACATTATTTAAACAGCCACCTGGACCGTTTTTCCTGAAAATTTAGGAGACAGCAGTCAGGAGCAAGGTGAAAGATTTCATCACGATATTAAAATTATGTAGGACCGCTATCAAGGAAGATGGGATACGCACATGATGGCAGATTATTGCTGGAGTTTAAAAAGGGACTGTTCCAAAATATATTCAAGAAGTTCACAAAAAAGAAGCTTTCAAAGTGTTGAGTGAGTAGTTGGTTCCATCGATGACTTGGTACTATCTTTGTATATATAATATTAGTATATACTAATAATATCTGTGTAATTTAATAATAAGAATTTAATTTTTAATTTTTAAATTTGATTCATGTATTTAACCTAAAATAACATAAAAGTACATTTCACTGAAACATCATATCTTAGAAATTTAACCCTCCTAGGCAAAAACTAATACCATATATGAATTCCGGGCACCAACTTTATATGAAATCAGCTCCAAATACCCTGGCACCAAAACTATTGTTGGCCTGTGTAATTTATAACATTGCAAGACCCTGCCCAAATATGTTGTTTGTATTGTTATGAAAACTTTGTGGACCTGTTTTAAACATTGTGTAATGGCGGAATGTGTTTGTTTTTATGCAAGATATAAAAAATAAATCTACGCAAAAGTTCTATTAAATGTTTTTCTTCAGTAATAACTGCCCAACTAAATATGTTTTCAACCTTGAAATTGAAAACATTAACAAACAGTCTCAGCGAACATTCTCATTATTTATAATTTTTGAAGTGTTTTGTGAATGTTGCAAGTCAGGTCATTTTCTAGCCGAGCCAATCTGAGTTGTACTAAATTATTAGTATTATATGTAGTAAATGTGTGTGTAAATCATAAATATTGCCCTTAAGACATTTAGAAAGCACCTCAATAATGCAGTAACTAACAAACATTTACTGTTTAACCATTGAAGCTGTACAAAAAAGAAATAGCTTGGTGTGATTTTTTAAACAAGGTATTAAAATACTGTGAAATATTGGCAATGTTATAACTAGCATGTAAAATAAAATATTTTGAAAACAGTTGAGCTAATAAAAAAAAACATAACCAGTTTTAAAAAAAACATTAGATTTATTCTTCTGAGTTAAAAAAACAAATATCTCAACAAAAAATAAAAAAAAATAAAAATTGAACTATGCACATATTTTTCTAGAAAAATCTATGCACAATTAAAACTAATATTCTTTTTAACCAATACAATACCTTTATGTCATGTGTTTGATCAAAGCCTAAGTAAGAGTCTGAACGAAGACAAACTGTAAATGTATAGAGATTTGGCCATCTTGGAGCTGTGAACTTTAACTGTACTTCCTCTTTGTCCACAAGGGCAGTTAAGTGATAAGGAGCAGTTAAGAGTGTGTGGCTCTTTCGATCACTCACATACACCCACCAGTATTCTTGCTTGTCCTGCAAAAGAAAAATTAATATTTTTTTTAATAATTTGTACATATATGTACATACGTAAGCACGCAACTATGTATGCATGTATGTACATAGGTGTCCCAACATCCTATTAACTTTTCTCCTTTTGAAAGATTTCTACAAAGTACTAGTTTACTTCTATTGGTATTCATTCAACATGATACATATTTAAAAAATGACATGAATGTCTTTCAATTTCACTTAAAAAAGAACAAATGCCATAGTAAATACCCTGAGATTGTGCATGCTTGTTGATTTCCAGTGATAACAAACTTTAATGAATAATTATGTCACTTCACCTTCACAGTTCTGCTTTTTTTTTTCTTCTGAGAAAAATGAATTCGAACATATGCATAAATTATTATAGGACTTTAATATGTTTATGTAACAACATGCAACATCTTCTCATTATATAATACTAAATTTATTACTGGCATTACTATTATATTTAAAAAATATATTCTCTCTTTGGAGATTTCACGTGGTAAATTTATTTATTTATTGCAACATGCTGTCTACAGTTAAAACCTTATCTGATAGGCATAAAATACAGTGAACAAACAAAGAACAACATAAACCGAGATCAAGTACTTTAATGACAAAGCTAATATTAAAAATAAAAATAAAAATTATCAATACCATATTAATGCCAAACAAAGGAAATATGCATAACAATATTTAAAAGAAATGAATGAATAATTTACAAAAATGTTCAGAGTATATGTAGGGTAACTAATAAATGAATTTAAATACAAAAAATATAATATGATATAAAGCTTTAGTACTAAGGTTAGGATAATTGAGCTAGTAGTAACAACTAGTAACAGAATATGTGAAGTTATTACTTATACAGTTAAATTGCCAGGTTTTATAAATTGTTAAAATTGTAAATCAACCTAAAAAAATTATCATTCTTTTTGTGGAGTGTGGACAAAAATGATATTAAACGACTGTGAAACTGTGGCACTCTAAATCCAGTATTATAAGAATATATTTGCAATTAATTTTTGAGCTATAACAATTTAAAAAAAAAGTGAATGTAGGTATGCTCTTTGGTCTGTAACAGCAGTTAAGTTAGATTGAGAAAAATGTTTTAGATCTATAAGTTTGAATATTTTATTTTGAATTGATTCAATTTTTTCTTTATCGGATGAATTGATAAAAATTCCAAATTACTAACAATATTCTAATTT
Organism: Bacillus rossius redtenbacheri; assembly: GCF_032445375.1. NCBI lineage: Eukaryota > Metazoa > Arthropoda > Insecta > Phasmatodea > Bacillidae > Bacillus > Bacillus rossius. Next base: position 121,404,774 of record NC_086331.1, read on the forward strand.
AGACCATGAAAAATATAGAGAAAGAATATAATCAGAAGTAGTAGCATAAAAGGAGATAAATCTGATTACGACTTAAGTTTTTCTGGAACTACTGACTGGGTGATTTGAGAATTACAGCATTATCTAGTTTGTAATCATATTTATAAGGGAAATATTTCCTAGTGAAAGATATGATGTTTGTTTTTCTTCCTTATTAAGAGATACTAAATTAAGTTTGCACCAATTGAAAATTGCATTGATATAAGTTTGTAATAAAAGACAATCATAAAAATAGTTAATTTTACTACAAATTCCGAGGTCATCAGCAAACAGTACTCCAGTGGAGTGATTGGGAACATAAGAAACATCATCAATGAATATACAGTAAACTCCCGATCATCTGGGTGCGGATTATCCGGTTTGCTGGTTAATTGTGGCATATTTCACTTCCATAAACCATAAAAACAATTTTTGACTTTTAAATTTTTTATTTCCATGGATGCACAATGGCAACAACACTTGTGTAACCAGAGTTTCAGTCAATGTTTATATTCTGTCATCACGCATGTCAGGAGTGTCAGCAGTAACTCTGGACAGAGAAGCCAGAAGCTTTCAGGGCTAGGGCTAGTTTATCTCGTACCTCCTAGGATGCGCTGGTTGCAAATCATGGCAGAAACGCATCTACTAAATAACAGTGTCAGGAATTACGTTAACAGGTTAAATAATCGTTCTAATAATATAAAACGTTAAGTTTATGCTCTTTAAAATCTTATTACAACTGAAATAAATCTCCTATATCAAAAACATTACTACGTATTTTGCAACACAGAAAAATGGGTAGCGCCTACATAGGAATGTTATGCCCACATCTTATTATGTAACCAATGCATTGCGTGAATTATTAAATTTAATTTTAGGTGGTTTAATCTCAAAATGTTACTCAATATTCATTTAAATGAGTTGAGTCTATCTTCTTTCCCTAATGCATCAGCTCTCCTTGCACCTGGAGGATGATGGTTACTCGGCAGGTAAGAGAGTAAAAAACACAATTATCCGCGCTGCTCCATTCCAGCCGGCGACCCTATAACCCTTGACAGGCTGGAAAAGCACAGAGATAGAGAGGTATGTATGCTATAGGAGTGAAAAGGAGCAGGTTCGCAAGAAGGCGTCTAGGACTCTTGGGTGGGAACAAAGTCGGCGGAGAAATGCCTTCTTCATGAAGCTTAGCAAGACCAGCTCCTTCTTCTGCCAGGCCAGTGTGAAGAGGGACAGTACTCAGTACTACAGATCATAACTGAGGTGTGGTTATGAAATTGGTGGCCTTTGGCAAGGGATGTTGACTGTTCCAGTGAGGCAGGTACCGCGGTGGTCCATCACCTCCAGCCAGTTCCCCATGTTTGAGAGTTGCTGTGGAAGTCCTAGTCTCATACAGCACTGGAAGGTCCATCAACTTGTCTAGGCATTAGGCAATGAGCAGAGAACGAGAAGTACGAGAAAAAGCATGGTTAGAGGGCAGAGGGCGGATTGTCCAGTAAATGCTGCCCGCTGGGAGCAATATCTGAGGGGAGAAAATAGAGAGTTCTACCAGCTGCTATCTTTTGGAGTAACTGAGTGCTAGGGAGAGAGAAAGTTAAGGAATGGAATGTGAGTAGCAATAAGTTGGCTGTCTCAAAAATTTCCACTCATAATTTAAAATATTTAATCCAGGGATTTCTTTGCCTGATGCCACTGATAACACACCAAAACATTTTCTGAATAATCATTTGTACATATACAGCAGTAGTTTGTCTCGGGCAATTCAGTGTCCTGTCCCTCTAACACCATTGTATCTAGTTCTGGTGTGGAGAAACAAACATCCCCCACGAATGGTTCTGAATCTTGCATATCTATTGAATAATGTTATGTTCCGTGTTCATGTCCAGAACATCACCATGCCATTTACTGATAATGCCAACCATTGTTAGCACTTGGCACTACATACGCACTCACACTTACACAAGAAGTTCTGTAGCTACAAAACAATCAACACATGCTTCGTTCACATACACACTAAATGAGGCATCACAGCAGATGCCTAGAGGTGGCTCAAGATTAATCTTTAGTTATGGGATGAATGTGAGCACAGTTGGTGCATCGTGATACTGTTACATGATAATAGTGCAGAATAAGATCTTACTGTGCAGAGGCGCCTAATTTTGCCTATGTTAGCATTCGTAAAATTTTTCATGTCAACTATGTGGTATAAATTTATACAAACAACATCATAATTACTATTAGTGTTACAGAAAGGATAATATTTTGCATTCATGAGTTGGCATGCAAATGAAATGTAGTACACACCATTCAAGATGTGAATTTTCTTTCCCATATTAGAAGATGGTGAGGGGAATATAATAAAAGCCAAAATCAGAGACTTATCTTTTAACAAAGTAGTTTCAGTTATCAATACTACCCGAGTCCCGCTGGCCACCCACATTCCTGCACCCATACTTTCTTGTCTAGCCTAAATAATTAATAGTTGCCCCAAAAAAGATGTGTAGGAGGAAAGCAGATCCTAAACCCTCTTTCTACACTTCAGGGAAAGGAAAACAACAAATAAACAGAAGCGAGTTCTGGAGGCACAGAAACGCACCAAGAAATTTCCATGGTATCAAATCATCTGTCTTGTCATTTTGAAAGCATGCTCCATTGATTGATTCACTTTTATTTACTCAAAAGATTTTCATGGAATTATTTATTTTTATCAATAAAAGTTTCCCAATTTACCCTAGCAGAAAATTTCATTACAATTCCCTATTTTCTCATTTTTCCTAGTTACAAGCCACCATGTATTTTTACTTTGCTGCATATTTAATATTATCATGTATATTTAAAACAATTAAGGTTTCAATAATAAATAATGTCTCATTTCCTTACTAAACAGTAAAACACGGATCCTGCCTGCAGCAATGCACCATATTCAGTATCGCAGCCTGTTTTAACACCACCCAAACTTATCAATTAATTTTATAATGTTTACAAGTTGATGAGAAGTTACTTATTAATGAAAAGTTAATGTAAAAATAGGCAGGCAAGCTCCAGTAAAGAAAAAGATAATTCTTGAGCACCTTAAGCATAACCAAGAATAACTGATTTATCTGCACACATTATTTGTTTAAAGCATGCACATCAAATTCTGAAATAGATATTTAAACAAAAGGTTCACAAGTGAACAAAAGTCTCGACTGCATGTTTCAAGATGGGATGAAGATATGAATGCATTTCCAACATGCTAACTAGAGCAAAGTATATTGGTGTCTTAAATGTGTGCACACATTATATTTAAGCACAGATATTTCAAATATAAAAACATTCCTTACAAGATCCTGTACATTTACAAATAAATATAAATATTCTGTACATGTACTGAATAACACATACAGTATAAAACTCAGTATAGTATAGAGTTTCTCCACATTCTTACAACGGATTGGCACGAGCACCTCTTTGATACTCACCTCAGGAAAATATGGACAGTGGACGCTGTGAGATTGCTTGCTACGACCTTCAAGAACTTTCTCACGTTTTGATAAGCGTGCAGACTGAAATTTCTCCCATTCGGTATCATCATCTTCTAATGAGGATACCTGCTTACCAAATTAAATTCATTAGCTTTATCAGGAAAGCAATATAAAATAATTGAATATTTGTGTTTTGATACTGTGGAAGACCAAAATGAAAATGAAAATTATTATTAAAAAATATTATTACATACCTATAGTATAAAAAAATACACAAATATTATATGCACATAACTCTTGTTTGTAGCATTTAAAATGTATCTAGTTTCAATTACAATTACATTTTATTGCTTCTAGAGTGTATGAAAGATGAATTTTTCTCTCTAATTTCTAAGGAATTTATTTACCTCTGTTAAAGAGTACCTTAAATACAGTACTCTTAAATAGTCAACATTTTATTTTAATAATATTTATAACATTCTGGACACAAGTACGAGTGAGGTAGGCTAGATTAAAGATAAGGACGTGTAACGTTGCAAGAACCCTGCCCTCCTAATTAAATAATTTTCTTTTAAACTTCTTTTTGTATAGGTAAATATAAATAAGTCAATGTTTTTAGAGTGGTGTGTATGTTATGAGACAGTATAATCAGACGTTATGGCTATTAATATATGTTATTTTCACTTGCTATGTGTTTTAAGAAGGTATTTTGGATTTTAGTAGACATTTTTAATCATTACTATTTTTTATGTAATTATTCACAAATGAGTCGTTGTACTAGATTTTTGCCTGTTTGGGCCTACTTTTTCAGGTTTTTCTCAATAAGTTGAATTTTGTCAAGTAATTTGTATTATGATTGTTGTTCTTAATTTTAATTAACGTGTTGCAATATAATTATAGATCACGGGACTGTGTCTGAGGTGATGTGTAGAAAGAGAGAGACATAAGAGACATGTAAGTGTGAGTGAGAAAGAAACAGTGCTTCCCCGCTAACTGAGATAAAAGCTGGGATTCCCCACTGGTCGTGGGAACTGTGTGATAACTGCTGTCTCACGGTGTGGGAGAGAGAAGGAGAAAGTGAATCCCCTGTTTCTATATATGAAAATGGTTTTCATGTATTGTAATTTGTTCTGTGATCGGCTTGTGATTTGTAGAGTGAATGAAGCGTGCGTGTGATCGGTCAGTGAGGTCATGTGACTTCTACTCCCTGCGTGGAGGAGACGTGTCATGAGTTCATCAGTAGTCGTCGGGCGATCGCTGCCAGGCGAGGCCGCGTTTCGGCGGCTCGCGGTTTTTTCGCTAGGTGCGGCTGTGTTAGAGGCCGCACAGATTTCGGATAATTACCATTAAGATTTTACTGAAGGATGTTATTTTTTGTTAATTCACATCGCGCAAGCTGCGAGCATTTTTCGACGGGCAGATGTACGTGTTGAACGAGTGAGAAAAACTGTGAAAATGATTAGATTCGTCTACGCATTCTATTTGAAAAAATAAAACAACAAAAATTACAATCGGCGTTGAACATCTGTTTATTTTTGTATGTAACGAACCGTTACAGAGGTAACAAAACCTATACTATATAATATAAAACAGTAATTTTAAACCTAATTATTATTATTCATTGCAAAAATTATTACCAATACATGTTTTACTTCTTTGATGAAGTATTCATTTTTTTAACCTTATAACATAGCTAAATTAAACCTCCAATAGAGGTGCTGCACTGACTTGTAGCAATAAAATAGTTTACAGTGGTAAATAATCTTTTACTGAGCTTTGTTTCTTTGAGTCAGATAAATTATGGAGGGGGAAAAAAAACACGGAATATAATGTATACAATAAGATTTCGCGTAATAGAAAAACATAATTTTTTTTTTGAATGTTTTCTATTCAATTCAAATAGCATTTTGTAGCATTTATAGAATATTCTCAATAAGATTAACATGGCCAATGAATTAACATTGGCTCGTAACAGGATGGAAAGTTCTGTGCTATATCGCTAGTGAAAAAGATAACATATCTATTTAATTCCATAAGCTAAGCACTAGACAAATTTATTTGCCACTTAAGACTAAGGAATGCAGTTATCAAAATAGGTTTCAGACAAAAGACTTTGGTAATATTCACAGATATACAAGAATTTTTAATGTGCTTTACATTGTATCTACTAATGGAGTAATACATTTTTTTCTGTGACATTATTTTGGTCAACCTTTGCAGTAAGGGCTGGTGGTATCAAAAAATGTTTCAGACAAAAATTTAAGATAATATCTGGAAGATTTACAATAATTCTGAATGGCTTTGGTACTGTGGAAGTAATACATTTTTTGTGCTTCAATCCCCATTTTTTCTAGCCCTTGAGCTTAATGGTTGGTGATATCAAAAAACCTTTCAAATTAAAGTTTTTGGTATTGCTCTAAGGAGGTATAACTTTAGATGATTTTTTTTTCATATTGAGGAAGTTAAAGTAATTTTTAAGTTTTTAAAAAAACCTTTCACATTTCTCTTGGTCCAATTTTGCCCATTAACAAGATTTACACAGATATCTCTTCGCTATATTTTATGCATCAACCTGAAAGTAATAGGTTTAAAATGCAGCTGTTAACATGCCTATAAAAATTTTATTTGACAATGGTTTCAGGGTCTAGGGATCATGAAAACATAAGGGTAGAAAATTTTCTGAAAATCACAATATGATAATGACATCATTGTAATCTAGCTAAAAACTAAAACTATAAATTTTTTTGCATAAATACCATCCACTTTGAGATATTTGTCATAGTGTGGAACCAGCCGAAACACAGCATTTGATAATCCAACCTGTGATCACAATCAATGCTTCTTAGTTTGTTTAAGATTGTGGCCGATTTTATAGTGCTTACATGAAAAGAACACTTCAAATGCACGAAAAAGTCTAAGTAACTTGGTAGGAGAAAAATCCCATGTTCAAATTTTTTGTACGATTTTGAAAACATTTTGGATTTTAATTTATTGAAAATCTCAAGATTTTGGAGTGACAAATGCTTGGGGCACCATATATTACAACTCAGATTGGCCCCGCTAAAAGAAGACCTGACTCGCAAAATTCATAAAACACTTCAAAAATAATAAATAAAGAGAATGTTCGCCAAAAATGTTTGTTGATGTTTTTAATTTAGAGGTTAAGTTCGAACATGGTTATGAAGTTTTTACTGGAAAAAAAAAAGAGTTTCCAGAAATTTTGCGTGGATTTAGCTTTTAGATCGGCACAAAAACAAAACATAGTCCGCCATTACACGACGTTTAAAACAGGTCCACAAAGTTTTCATTAACATACAAACAAAATTTCCCTGCTTGAAAACGTGATGTTTATTAATTTTGATGATGTCCAAAACGTTCTTAATATTCAATTACAGATTTTACATCTCGCATATCAGTCCTGAAGTCGCTTTGTGTCTGTGGTACAGGCCAAGGACAAAGTTGTCCTTGAGATGGCGGCTAAAATCACTAAATCCCCATCGTGGGCTGATTGCTGACAACTATGGTCACTAAAATTCAAAATAAATGTCCAAAATGAGGTTGAGTACTGGCGCAGCCCGGACCACAGCCGTAAAATTTGTTCCTTAGGACATTTTAATTAATGGCTTGAGCCCCTGCCAAACACAACTTATTATGACATTGAGAAGAGAACTGGCGGGATGACCCCACTGCCTCCAGCCATCACCGGGAGGAAGAAGTCACGTGACCACTGCCCAATCACCACACAGTATTCACGAAACAATCAGAACACATTTCACTACAGAGAAACTTCCAGAAGTCCATGCTTCCTTTACTGTCTCTCTCTTTCTTTAGTCAGATAAAAAATACTGTGGGAACTGCACGCGTTCCACTTTCCTATCATAAGAATACATACCGAAAACACCAGAAAGCCTCGGTACTGAAAAAAGTCTGTAAAAACCATGGCACAGCCAAGTTGCACACCTGTCTCCCATCCTTTCGTTTACTCAAACAATAGCAAATGTTCTAGAATTATTATGAAGGCTTCTGAATAAATTCAAACATAAAATATAGGCATTTAAACAAAATAACATACTGAAAAAGTACATTTACCCACATAATAACATGAGAACAAGTAAAATTATAGCTAAATGGCTTTTCTAAATATAACATCTTAACACAAAAATTATTTACAAGAATATTAATAAAAGGAATTAAAAGTATAAAAACTAGTTTACTATAATCTTGAAACCATATCATCAGCTGTTTCCTCTGAATGAATAAATAAATAAATATTACATTAATTACTCAACAATTCTTTTAAAAGCTGGTGAAGGTAGGGTCTTGCAATGTTACATGTTTTTTATTTAAATGTGAAATATTTTATCAAAGTATATTTTAAATTGGTCAGAGTTAATATAGATAAAATTGCACTAGTAAAATGGTTATAATAATGAAAAAATACCATAAAAACTGCATAAAGATTAGTTAAAAATTAATAATTAAATGTAAAGTTAATTTTCAGTTATGACAGATGTTAATTGTATAAAGAATTGAAAAAGATTTTGAAGAGTGCTGGCTAGAAATACTACAATAATGATTTGGTACAAATAGTGGCGGAGGAAGATTGGCTTATATTTTTGAGTCCAGTGTTAGTTCAAGTTTGGTTAACTAGGCATATTAAGTTTGGTAGGTAAAATAATGCTGGACTAGATTCTGGAACAATTACGATTAAAGAGCAAGCATTGCCGTCACCCGACCTATGTGAAAGGCCCGGGGGGTATCTGACGGGCGCTACGGGCGTCGCGGTGCTCTTGTTGTCCGGAGGGGCGCCAGGCTAGCGGGCTGCTAGGCCGTTGGTGTTGGGTCGTGGGTACTCTGCCCCCGCGTGCCCCGCCAGGTACACGGCTTGAATCTACCCTGAATGGCTCTCCCTTGATTGTGAAGGCCGCTCGGCCGTGTGGAGGACGGGAGACTCCGGAAAATTAGTATACACGAGTTGGTGAGAATTACCTTTAATCTAGTCCCGCTACAAAACACTCTCACCAACACTTGGCGACGTCTAGCCGTTACACAATTAACACAGAAAAAACATAACACTACGCGACACTAATGGTTACCGTGGCAGTCTCGCGGGACGCGGGTCGATGCTCGCTGGAGACGGCCAGCGCCGAACATTAACGGGTGCAGGGGGGGCTCTATGAGCGGGCTCCTAAATTAGGCGAAACACTTACGTGAGTGATACGATCTGCAGCACGGTATCACGGTGAAGACGGTCGGGATAGGCCCGGTTCCGTAAAATACGCGCCGAGTCGACGTGGGCAGCTATAAATTAATGAGGTGGCCGCGGTGACTGTTAATTTGGTTTGTTGTCTATTGGGGTCACGCCCGAGGCGCTCGCCTGACTCAATCCGGCTGGGCAAGGGGCGCGCTCCGAAAACGGGATACGGTACTGGCGGTGCGGAGCACGGGCTTAAAGGCCATGGTCGGTACGACGTCAGCATGAATATCCATGAGGTGTTTTTATAGGGTTTAAGTGCACTCTCAGCCATTAACACACTAAGATGGTTAAAAAGCAGGTTAAAACAATTTTTTTTTCCATAAATTGTACTGCTTACGATACAGGTAAGCAGTAACAGTACATCTATTAATGTAAATGTTCAATGTCACAAAACAAAATCATACAAGAAATGTTAAGATTAATAAGTTCATACAAGCACAATACCTTATTGTCACTTTGGTTGTTCTGATCCTCGTAACACTCATCATTGGAATGATCTACTTCATCTTCCGAAATATCACTCTCATCTCCAGAATCATGAGAAGGTTTCCTTAATATTTCCTTAGCCTAAAATCAAAAATTTACTAAACAGATTATTATGGCTATTCGTCAATAAACACATCACATTTTCTTATGCCAACATAACCAAATAATTTGCCCCTTTATTATTGAAAACACTATTTCACACCAAAAGGAACTAAATACATAGATAAAAACTAGTTCCCATACAGAAATCAAAATCACACAACAGCTGAAAATAAGATAAATCCTAGATAAATTAAACACAAACCGAATTATTCTTAGATAAATATCTATTCTAACCAAAAAAGTGATGTTGAATGAAAGAAAATTTAACAATAATTATTACAAGAAATTTAAAAGAATAAATTACAGTATATGTAACATATAATAAAACTTCACAAGCTTTAACTTTGAAGAAATATACCAAATTTTTCAGTAAAAAGTATTCCAATAGACCAGTTTTTCCCGACACAAATATAGGAAGACTGTGATAAGACACCAAGAGACCACAGGAAGGATAAAAACTTTAAGGCGGATGGTGTTGATATTATGATATTATGATGATATTACTTAAGTGCAACATGGAATATTATGTACATGTAACTTAGCCATAAATAATTGTGTACATTTTAGTTGAAACAAGATATACAATAAAAATTAAATAAATAAATATAAAATTCCTCAAGAAATAGTTGCATATGTTTTAATGCTGATTATGATTATAAAACATTTGGGACTAACTACAAGAAAAAAAAAAGATTATGAAATGCTCTAACTTTCACTGTTGTCAAGAAGAAATGCATTTATTTTGTTCAAAACATCTTCAATGTGATAATATACTTTTTTAATTTGCCTTGTTGGTGTTGGCAATGATGGCACTAATTGGAAGCACAATAGCATAGATATTACAGATGCCTCACTTGCCTGTTCATAACCACATAACCATGTTCATAATGAGTAAATGTCATTCTCATAGCAAGTGTTTATGCAGTACAATAATACATGTGTCACATGCTTTTATCTAAACAATGTTGAAAGTTAAGAGAGTTGCACTAAAATACCCTTTTTGTTAGTTAGTTCACAATTTATGTTAATCTGCAACTAAACACCTAAAATTATTGGTTGAACTGATTAAATTTAAAAAAAAAGGGGGGGGGGGGGGTTACTTATTATTTTTATTTGATGGGTGAGAATACTACATTCACTAATTGTTTTACATTTTATTGAAGACTGTGTTTTAGATAGTATGTATACAAAAGTTAATTCCTCTACTTCATGTACTTTATCATTATAATAAACTTTTCGCTGCTCATCTTCAAATGTTTATACAGCCATTCCTGTTGGAAATGGGCTGTAGATGTCATCTCAATCTTTCAATTTTGGGGCCAGGAATAAACTATTCATGTTTGTATACATATTTTTGAAACACGTATTTACTAAAACATTCACAGAATCAGTTTCATCAACATACTGCACTACACTACGAAGTATGTACGATAATATAATATATTATAAAAACCAGTCCAAAAATTAAAATTTTAATTGTTGAACGAGAACATTATCTTCATAAATAAACTTGTAAGGTTAATGTAACAAACCAAATATCACTCTGCCAGTTCCCTAAGCTGATCATATGTAGGCAAAAAGTGTCTGATAATCATGTTATGGTAAATACAACTAGAACCAGTTTCAAAATGTGTGTTTAAAGTCTTTGTTTTGTTTACTTACCACATGATAAGTTTAAATAAAACCTCTAATCAGTGATTAATGTGGCCTTTTTCTCAACTTACTTTTACCATTATAAAAATCAGTGCTCAGCAGAAATTGTTGAAATAGATGTTGCAATAATGGAGTAACTTTTCACCCCATGATTGGCTACTGATTTTATATATGGTTAACTATGCTGCATAAATTTAATTTCTTAAAAATAAAATCATAATAATTGAATGCTGGAAATTAAATAATGTAAATCAATAAAGGGTGGTAAAGTTTATAATACAAGTTAAAGGTTACTACAGAAAATTCCAATTACATTAATAGATGAAGGAATGATTAAAAAAACACTAGGGTGCACTATTTTAAAATTTGGTTAAAGTTATTGGAAAATTGACACAAAATATCATTAATTTGTGCAACTAAATACATAAAATAACCTATAAACATATTTTAAAATACATTCATTGAAGGTTTTTTTTGTATGGTTGAACAAACAGCCAATATAACCTTGAATAAACTCCATTACTAATGTTAAATTGCACCTTCCAACAATTTTATTTTATCCAAACTGTCAGAACAGTACGTAGCTAATTTTTGATAGGCAAAACATGATAAATTAATTGTCACTTACGCAACTCGTTTTACAGTTCTAGAAATATTCAGAGTTTCGAAACATGATTGTACAGCCTCTTCATTTTTGTTAAGTTTACAATTAATAAAATACTTGTTACTGCTGGAAATGGATGAGATAAACTAGTTAACAACCTGATGATTATTTGTCTCAAAGTTGAAATGACCTAACATGATAAAATAAATTAAACAATTTATTACTGTAATGAAACCTCAACTTAGCCAAGAACCAAAACTAACTTTGATAGCAAATATTGTGCTAAGACCTTTATGATACACAACATAACCTCAATTCTGTCAAGAATTTCTACCAGTTGGTTTTGAATGTTTCGATTAGTTTGGCTATTGGAAATTGTCTTGTGTTTTAAAATAACCAATGGTTACAGGAAAGTTAAACACTGGTTACCGTTAACCATACACTGGGAAACCAAAATGTGACAAACCAAGAATTATAGTTAAATCAGAAAATAATTTGAACAAAACCAGACATTGTAAAACCCACTCTAACTGTAAATAAGAAACCCAGGTTTGATGTGAATGGGGAAAAAAAGGCTGGTCAGGACGTAAACTAATAGGCTTGGGATAAGTCAGATGAGAAATGGTAGACCCTACATACTAGTTAGCAGAGGCTACCACTGAGGAACAAAAGTCAGTGGTTGAAAGGGACAGCCATTATTGGAACATTTATAGGAAACACTAAAAATAAATTAGGCAGAAAACCGAAAAGAACACTGATATGTTTGTAATAAGTTAAACATAACTGAGAGATAGTGGAATTTCAGAACCTGGGAAAGGTAAGATGTACTAAAAAAGTATATATTGATGAAGGCAGTTTTGTATTGAAGAAAGGAAGGTAGGTGGAGATAAGTATTAATAAATAATACAGGAAAGAGCATGGAGTTATCACATTATTACATTACATATATAACACCATGGGTGGTATGACCAAAAGAGGAGAAATGACTAAAAAAGATAACAGGAAAACAAAGATACCTGAATGAACAAAACATCAGTTAGGATAGAACAAAGAGCATGAAAAAAAGGAACACTGAAGGCAGAAAAAGAATAATAATTATAATAAACACTAATACAAAATAACCATGATAACTGGGATTGGAAATAAAAGTCAGTATTCAGCTACATGATAATTAATAGGATATGAAAATACATTAATTGGATGGTCTGGTGGTAAAATGTAATAAGTCAGATTTAAACAATTTTAATTTTATCCTATTCAAAAATAAATAGCTCATATTACAACAAAGTAAGAATTCTGAAATACTAAGCTCTGAATTTTACATAAATACATAACTTAAAGAATTTTTATTTTTATTTTGTATTAACATTTATAAAATTTGGCACATCAAAAGACTTGGTTCATCCCCCGATGTTCACGAATATATATATATATATATATATATATATATATATATATATATATATATATATATATATATATATATATATATATATATATATATATATATATATATATATATATATAAAATAAAACCACACACTTTCAGCTATCTGGATCAATTAATGTAAGTCACGCCAGTGGCTCTTCATTTAGTCTTAAACATTCTTTTTCTGGACTAAAGTCTCTTCTAAGATCCGAAGACTTAGCCTTCTTGAGTGAAGCTATGCTACTCACTCATTTTAACATAGTTAGCAAAGTTGAATATCTGAATCCCGTACTTAGTAAGTGTGGTAGTGCTTATGTGCAGCTCTTGAGTGAAGTTGTAGCTCAAAACCATTCCTTTCAAGTGTTTAAAAGGCATGTGTTAATTTTGTTGTGTGCCAGATGTGCTGGAAAGCTGTAAGCAGGATTTAGTTTACCCCTTCCAGCATGTCGATGAGCCAGTTCTAGAATTTGCTAACTCAGTCGTGATGTAAGCCGAGGTGCTCTAGTTGTTGCTGACAGAAGTAAGCTGGTTCAGGTTGTTTTAGACAATGTTTCACCCAGAGTTGTGCAACACAGTGCTATGCTTACTCACTCTACAAACCTTCATGCTGGACTTCATAAATGGAGTGGAAAGATTGAGATCAGGCTCTTGGCAGCAAAAGAAATATCGAGAGGTTTTTCCATCTTCCTCCCTGGAGACTGCCTATAAGGCTCAAGTTAGAGAGTGGAAAACCCAGATGCATAACAATTTTTCGCGGCCCAGGTCACTGTGAACAGAGATGCTTGGGTTGGTTGCTTAGGTGTAACTGGGAGGCCCAGTGTAGGCAAGCCTTGGGGCAAAGCAGGAGAGAACCTGGCTGAGCAGTTGAATGTGACCATGCTGCTTATGGCACAGTTCAGGTGGGCCAAATGTTGCAGGTTGAGACACTGTGTAAGACTGACTGACCCCTGTGTTGAGCTTCGAAGAAAGAAAATGTTTTTGCTGTAAACGAGTGGGGCACTATCGGTCACAATGTACGGGAAATGTACAATGATCACGCGATCATAAACCCAGGAAATCCACCAGACTGAGAGATTTTATAAATTTTTTTCAGCTGTGGTTGTACAGCAATATTTTTGCAGTCTTGGTCGAAACTGGTGCCATGCTCTCCTTGTTGAGCACGGACTTTTTTCAGTAGCTTTGTCGTAAAAATCCAGCTTTATTGTTTCATAGAGGAGAGGAAGCGAGTTAGCATTTGTGATGCCAATCAGGAAATACTTGATACTTGCAAGTCAATGATGCTGCACGTAAAAATTAACAGACTATCATGGAATTGGCAATTTTTGATTGTGCCTAATTTGTCGCATAATATCATCTTAGGATTGGATTTTTTAGGCCAGACCCAGGCTGTGCTGAACATTTCAGTTCATGATTTATTCTTCAATTTTGCTTCTACAGTAATGATAATTGAGCAAGTTTTCCCGATTGTGTTGTCGGCAGAAACTTCTGAAGCCAAGGCTATAGGAGAATCAGTCTGCGCTTACTTTGGCATTATTTCTAAATGTCTTGGGAAGTGTGATTGCCTGCCTTACAGGCTTTATCTAAAAGATAACAAAATGTTCATGCTAATTATTTTCAAATATCCCCTCCCACATGGCGATTTCGAAAATGCTTAAGGTGAAGTCATTGGCCATATGTCTCGAATTATTCACTCCTACCATCTAAGTACCTAAGAAGGTCAGCGATGAGTATCATTTGGTTCATAGTTTTATGCTGTGGTCCAACAATCCACTTTTCTTTGATTTTTTTCTTCTTGTTTCAGTATTGTATTTGCTTGAATAATTTTGTTTTTGGTTAAGTATACAGGACTTATTTTATATATTATTTTTTAGTTACTGTACCTCAGTGTTGTTGCATGGGACGGCCGCTGGGAGCACGACTTGTCACGTATGACGTCACGCGAAGCCAGCGCGGGTGGTGCTGAGTGGCTCCCGGAGCTGACTGGGAACGCATGCCCTCGTGGGCAGCTCCGTGAATTTATGGATCCATGCCAGCGGCGAAAATGTCAACTGTGGGACGCTTGCTGCTACGTGTAGAAACATGGTGTATAGGGCTACACCTCCGCCGCTATCTCGAGAATTACAATACTCTTCAGCGAACTCATTCTGAGATATACATTAAGTTTATGACTTAACACTTATGTAGTTACGTATTGGAGAATCTATAAACTTTCACCAGAAACTTGGATTTAGCGTTGATTGTTACGTTACATAAATTTCTGAGTAAGTTTTCGCATGCATTTCTACCAGCGACATGTGGTGACAGCCTAAGTTGGTATGGTTAAAGTATTTTTAACACACTGTGTATTACCATACATAAAGAAAATCTCTTTAGACAAAGGAATTTTAACTGTTGTTATACATTTATCAACAAGTGAGCTTATGTTGGTTTATAGCATTTGGGGTGTAAGCGGTAGTATAGGATTATCCTTTTACATAAATATCGCCGTAATGGAATAAACTTTGTAAAAGCTGCAAGTGTTTGTTAATTTACGTCACAACCGTCAACTCCCATTCGACGCCTTATGTGCGCACGGCAATGCCATATTTAAGGAACACACTTTGCCATACAACGAATTTCAAGGTGTTATAAACTCATGCAATGAAAGTTTTAAAGAACTTTTTCAATGGTCAACTCCCAGCAAAGTTTGGATTGGAGTTAAAATATTTTTTAATAACCTTTACAGCCCACCTTCCCTGGTATCTCTTTTCCATGTCCTTTAAGTCCTGGTGAAAACATTCTCCTTGTTCTTCACTAACATCGCCGAGATTCGCAGGGAAAAAATCAATATGTGAATGTAAGAAGTGAAGTTTTACACTCATGTTACATCCTATTTTCATGAAATCCTACAACATTTCTTTAACCATTCTTATGTACTCTAGATAGTTTTTGTTACCTAAAAATTTGGCCACAACTTATTTAAAAGACACCCACCCAAGCCTATTTTTATACAGGATTAATTGTATTTTCGAAAATACTCTTTTTCATAATTTTCTAATCTGCTGTCCCACAAAGACGTCTTTCAGATTCGCACAAGATATTTTCGGAAATTTTGTTATCAAATGCTGGAAGCAGTCAACAAACACCCTTTGGAAGTGCTTTATTGAACTGCTTCATTAATCTGAGTTTAATGTGAAGAGGAGGTAATAGTACCTTGCTTTGTTGAACAAATGGTAAATTTATTATGTTCTGTGAACCGGGTTGTAGGGTATTTCTTTTGGGCCAGTCTGTCTGCTTCCAGTGTTTATATTTTGCTCTGCTGTCCCATTCACAAATAAAACACGACATTTTTGTGTAGCTAGATTGCAGACCAAGTAGCATACTAACAACTTTTAAATCACCGCAAATTGTCCAAGAATGTTTTTCATAGTTTTTTCAGATTTTCATGTGTTTCCTTGAGATGCACTGAATGCACAATGGGTAATGAACCAAAGAAATTTCCATTATGTAAAATTACACCTTTGAGACTACTTTTGGACGAGTCTTAAACAACCTCCACTCACTTGGATTGTGACATTTAAGAAATTCAATAAACTCTCAATATCACAACAATAAACCAGAGTCTTCTTCTTTAAAGAATTTTATTAATTCATTCTCTTGAGTCCTACACCAAGATAACAAAACTCCAGGTCAAAGATTTTTTTGCTTTTATCTTGAGCCAAGCAGTTGAGTAGCATCCTTTGTAATATTTAAGTCACGAGTTAAATTGTTAAGTTCATTTTGAGTGAATAATTTTGGCGCAGAATTTTCTTCGGGCTTGTAAACATCAGCATTATCACATTCATTTTCTGAAATGGTGTCCTGTAGCACATTTTTGAGAACGGGAGGTGGAACTGAGATAGAAAGAGATTCACAATGTATAACTGGTTGTATAGCCGAAGGAATGTTCGGATATTGTATGTCCTTAGTTTTTGTGTTATGACATTGAACGTTAACCATACACAAATAACAATCATTAAAATGATTTTGTGACTCCCTCCAAACCATTGGAATTACAAAGGGCATTGATTTTTTTTTGCACCATTTTTCCACAGTCTCAGTCCCTCGACACATGTACTATATACCTTGTGCGGTGGCCAGTTTTTGTCTTGATAACCAAGTTTTATGCCGAAGTAAGCATAATAGACATTCCTCACAAAACTACTGATGTCTTGTCTTTGCTTAGAAGTTATATTACTACCACAAATAAAAACAGAACATGTTTGGGTTATTTAAAACACTTATGGGAACTCATTTCTCAAATATAACCTCACACTACACCATGTAAACAATTAATTACGGTTTCCCTCCTAAAGCCAGCTGGATGTAACAAGTGTTGCCAACTATTCCCTCTTACCAAAATAAAATTTTTCCTTTGTAAAATTTACGTTTAAATAAAAAACAAGTTTCCTCAATTTGCAAAAAAAACTGTACGTGATAGGGAAAAACGGATTGCAGATCTGGAATCAGCGCAAAAAAAAATACTTTAGAAACACCTAAGATCAGAGAATCATAGAAAATCATGTTGCATGTTTAATCTTTTGACTGTTTGAATGTATCACAGCACCATGATCAGATCCTTTGCTAGCATTCGTCAAGATTATTCCTTGAACCAGCCTTAATGGTTTTAGTACTCTTTGTTTAGAGTTTGCATACAATACAGTGCTCATTTTTTTTATTAAGCATGTTGATTAAGATTGTTCTACCTGACAGTCACTTGTGGGCCTATTTCTGAGTTGTAATTTTAATGTTTTCCTGATTCCCTTTGGGATCGTATTTATCGTGTAGTCTTCGTATTATAAACTAACTAATAACTAATAATTGATTTTCCCCCTGTAAATGTAAGATGATAAACTTAATTTTGCACAAATTTTCTATCATTTGAAATTGCTTAATATATTTTTGCAAGAGGTATCATTGACTTTACAACTCCAGTGCACACTTAATTTCATGTGTTTTGCACATAGATATTGTGAGCAGTATTTAATGTTAATGAAATGATTATTTGTGTTTTCCAGCATTTGATTTAATGTTGTTTCAACATTCAAAATAAACTTTTTATATCCCGTATTATTGAGTGTGTCATCCCTAATGCTACTTCTAATATCCCTAATACAAGGAATCCAATCGTACTTATGTCATAAGTGGCAGGATTGGAGTTCCCATTGACTTATTGTGGTCAGCGTAGGTTTCAGTACCTTTAGACGGAGAAAGTTGTTATGGTGACTCTTACATATGGCTAGTTTTCACATTACTTATCTACTACATTTGACTGTTTACAGGTTTGGTTCCCTGGTAGACAAATAAAGTGGAACTTGATGATGTGTTCTTGCAGATTCTTCTTATTCTTAGATTTACAGAAAAAACATACCTCAAAACACCAAAATAGCAGTTATATTTTTTAACATGAAAAATATAATCAAGAGGAAATTAAAATTACGATTAAACTGTTTGTAGCAGAAAAACTTTCTTAGTACTACTTTACCAATTTTAAATGAAACACAAAATAGCACAACCAAATCCATTTGCACAGGAAGCCACAGCCAATATACACCACACCCCACAAAAAAAAAACATGTAAAAACCAATACCATTAACAGAAAAGATTTAAAAAAAATGGAAAAGTTGGCTTGTGAGATTTAGAGACCTAGGATCTGCATAGAGTAATAATTTACCTTATACTAACAAAGAGTGTACTCAATTAATAACCTTGTGTGTAGAATTAAGTCTTAAGCAAGGCAGTAATAAGTGAAACAGAAACTGACACCTTCTGATTTCTTAACAGTAATTTTCTATTACTCGCTAAAATTAAAATATTGTACATTATGTGCAAAGTGAGCATACCTCTGGTATCAAAGACTGGCTCGATTTCTCTTCACCTTTTTTTGATCGAGGAAGTTGCCTTTGACTTTTTGTGCTCTTTTTACCACTCTTTTTTCCTTTTTTAGGTTGCTTTTGCCAAACTGGCTTTTTAAGATGCTCTTCTTTCTTTGCTGTCTCATCTTCGTCTGGCTGTGGTTCCTCTTGATCTCTCTCCATTTGGTATCCATCACTATCATTGTAAACGTTAAAGCCTTCAAATAAATCACTCATGTTTTTTCTAACCAATGTCACAGTCACTGTGACAATGGCTCCTGCTGTGACGACAGTGGGATTCTCATCATCTATTACTGGAAAATGAACAAAGAATTATTTTAATCTCAATGACATAAAACCTGAAATTTAAACTGGTAATATTTATCACAAACAAATATGGTTATCAGATAGCTACAGTAAAACCTTCTTACGAAAACCTTACTTATGAAAATTTCCTGTATAATAAGCTTAAAAAAATTAGCACTTGATCTATAAATATGTACCATTTTAACCTTTTAAAAAAATTTCCCTCTAAGTTAGTCAAAATTTATAAGTATCTTGAGAATTTTTTTAACAGGGATTTACTGTATATTGCACGTGGCTATGAAATACTGCTATTAATAAAACATACAAATAACTAAAAAAAAAAAGAATGGAAACACTTATTTAAGTATGTGGTAACTTAAATTTCACAACTGTACAGCAAAATGCATCAAGTTCTCCTTTAATCTTCATAATATTAATTTTAAAGAAAAAATTATAAAATTTATTGCACTAAAACGGAATATAAAATAACAATACTTATACAGCCGCATCGAAGGTGAAGATAACACTGGCGTTTCAGTCGACATTATAGTCACCATCATCAGGAAGCAATTAGTTACCTCTCTCCTACCTGATGATGGCCACTGCAATGTTGACCGAAATGTCAATGCGGCTACAATCCAGAAGCCAAGGAACTCCAGACAGTGGCCACGAAAGCATGTGATCTTTAATAATACCTATACAGGTTTAATTATATCTACAACATGGCCTATATAAACACTGAAGCAAAATAATTTTTTTCCTAGGTTTCCATAAACGTATTCAAAGAAAACACTTACTTGATACAAAAATAAAGGGCATTAATTTTTCTCCTTGCAGAACCTTTGACTACTAGAGTCCAGCTGGTGGCCTAATGATCAATTTTTAACCCCTTCTTGCTTATTTAGAGCAAACACAAACACTACCCACAAATAGGTAGGGATATAATCCAATCCTTTCCCCACCCTCTTTCCTAGCAGGGGAAGGAAAAAAATAACTACAAACTGCTGGAAGTTATGAAGATAGCGAAACAGCATAAAATATTTTCCGCTGTCTTTAAGTACCTCTTGATGTTTTGAATGCATGCTCCTAGCAATCAATTTTACCTATCCAAAAAAAATAACTGGGTATTCAAATAAAATCATGTACAATTAATGTACTTTTTCAATACAATCAAATTTCTGTGCAATTCCAGTTTTCCCATTTTTACCGATTACTAGAAATCCTGTGACTGAAAAATTATTTACTTAGCAGCAATTGTTAGTAAAAAAAAAATTGTTATTTGCAAGGAAGTAAAGATATTTAGAGCTGGGAAAATTTTATAAAAATATATGCAAGCATTTACACAATTAACATTAATTCAAAAACATTTCCATGCATATATTTTTTTTCTATTATTATTCAAACACAAAATATTTTTTTATACATTGTTAAAGTATAATTTAGAAATAAGTGGTGATAATTTTTTCAGCTAACCACAAAATAAATTATAAGATTTAGACAACATTTATAATTCCATAAACAGCTCATTTTTATCTAATAAGAGTACATTTTTTATAATATAATATATATTTTTTCAAATTATTAATTGAGTATAAGTTGAAATATCAGGGGCATAACCAAGGACATGGCAAAGGGGAACTTAAGTATGTACCCCCTTTAAAACAACAGTGTCTATGAAAAGTAAAGTAGTATTT
Source organism: Bacillus rossius redtenbacheri (assembly GCF_032445375.1). Classification (NCBI taxonomy): domain Eukaryota; kingdom Metazoa; phylum Arthropoda; class Insecta; order Phasmatodea; family Bacillidae; genus Bacillus; species Bacillus rossius. The sequence goes on from NC_086331.1 coordinate 121,425,658, forward strand.
AAATGTGACATTGACCAGGGCTGCGCCTGTAAGCCCAATATGTCTCTACCTCTTTCTCCATTTCCCAAGACTTATATTTTCCACCCTGTTAGCGTGACGAATAAAGCGTGTGCCACAATTGAATTTAAATCATATACCGCCAACCCGGAAGAGGGAGTGAGCGACAGCATTTAGACACAATGCTGCAAGCCATTTAATAACTTAAAATAATATTGTAATTAGTTTGCTTATGACCCCCGTGTTTTGTTTCTTTCTACAGCATCCCAAAATGTTCCATTACTTCCATTTATAGTAAATGATTTTACAAGGGCCTATCCCAAACATTTCCGAAAGGGAAGCTGAGAGTTCCCGAAATGGAACACTTTTTGACATTTAATTAATGACTGGCATTACTATTAAGGGTTATTTTTGTGTATCTGCATACGTGGGAAGTTTCCTGAGTTTAATATGTATTAATTCTCAGACACAAGTGGCACGAATATGAATACTAGTCATTCGCCATTGTCCAGTATCCAGGAGTTTCGAAGCCATCACCCGATGAGACAGACAGCGTGTACACCCAGACATCTAATTATTTGCAATCACAAATAATTTATTCTGTTTCTGAATTCAAATCATTTTGTTTTCTTATATACCTCCGGAGCCTGTCTTGGCCGGCAAGCTGTTTCACTTAAATATTTTTACTCCATTAGAGGTGTTTGAAATCAAGGCGGAAAAGGTGTTGGTCATGGGGGTGACCGACTTCAAAGTATACAGATTTGTGCCGCAAGGCTTTCTTCCTGTTATATAAAGAACTATGCGAGAGACGTGAAAGTTAAGTAATAAGTCCATGATGGCCAATACCAGGCGCCTGCTGGTAAAAGTATTATGTACAACACAACAATGACAGCACAGACACAAAAAATGTTCAACATATAAATGTCATACAGCACAAGAATTCCATTGAAGGAACTTAGTCATGGAAAAAATAATATGGCAACACAGAGGAATACAGTGGGCTAACAATGACGAGACAGATTAAATGCAGGCAGACAACAAACCTGGACAATGCAGCAAACATATAAACACAACGATGAAGATAAACAAGTACTATGGACAACACACTGATGATAGCGCTGATGAACACAGAAGATTTCCAGTGACAACAGTTGCGACGTTTCGGGAACTGACATCTGTTCCCGTCATCAGGCACAAACAGACTGACATTGGACACTGGAAAACCATGGGTTTATATATGTTAGAGCTCCTCTCCTTGCACAGCCAATGACAGGTAAGGGCTATCCTGATTGGTCCCACACAAAAGGGGTGATATTATTGGCTGATGTATTGCTGTGAGGGCTGTTGGTTTGCAACCAAGTTGTGTAGTAAATTGGTTTCTTTTTTAATTAAAGGTAGCCATATATGTTTTTATACAATGCTTTGTTGACTGATAACATTGCTATTGCTGACAATAAATGCTGATTGCTTAAGTTTCTTTTTTATTGGGTGTTCTTCCTGTACGAGTGGTGCAGAATTACCTCAAAGTATGGCTATTGTCCCAAGCATGTTCGGCAAGTCTAGATTTTTGAGTTTCACCCTTCTTCATCTTATTTTTGTGCTCCTTAATGTGTGTTGAAAGGACCCTGCCATTTCCTCCTATGTACATGCAACCACATTCACAGGGGATCTGATACATACAGTTCTGACATTGAAATTTATCTATTGATTGTAGAATTCATATTTGAACTGGAAATAGGTTGTATTGACACATAGAGTAATACGTTCCATGAGTGATGGAATGGGTATTTCTGTTCTTTCTTTCAAGGTGCTGTCATTTTCAGATTGGGTTTTTACAACAGTAAGTGTTTCCGGTATAGGCACATTAGTAAAAAGGCTTTGAAAATCAAAGCTTATGAGTATGTCATTTGGTGCTATTTCCAGTGTCTTGGTTATGGAGATGAAGTGACCAGAATCTTTAATGAAGTTAGGCGTTTGGCCGGTGAGTGGTTCAACAATTTTTAGCATAAATTTGGAAAGTTTTTGGCATGGAGAATTACAAGAGGTCGCAAAGGCAGGCCTGGTTTGTGGATTTTTGGTAGGTCATAAATATGAGGTGGCGTACTGCTGTGAGGTGTTTGGATGCACCTGGTTTTGTCTGGTATGTGGCTCTGGTGTTTTTTTATTTTTTTTTATTTTCGGAATTTTTCCATGACAAACAGTGCAAAACTGCAAGAGGCTTACAGTGACAGGACCTACAACATTGCATACAGCTCTAGTGCTCATGAATTTAAATCACGTTGGAGTGCTAGGACTGAATCCATGTCCCTTGCCACAGCACAATTTGTTGGAGATCATGCCGATGAGGACCCTCATATCCTTAAAGAGATGGAAAACAAAGGAAGAATAAAGTTGTTTTTTTTTAGAATGCAACCAAAATCTACTTTCCTGTAAACAATAAAACTGTAAAAAATTATTCCTTAATGTATTATTTTTGGCAGCAAATATAAAACTATTAATTTAAAATTATATTAGTGAAAGAAATTTTGTTTACCACTTAAACAAGACATAATTATTACCTTCAGATACCACCTGAAAATCTACCAAAGGCATCTTGGAAAGCACTTTGATGACATCATTAAACTGGTCATCATTCAAGAAACGAAGAATATGTTGTTTTTCTTCATGTTTCAAACTTGCAAACTGTTGGATACTTTTGATTCGTTGCTGTGAAAAGAAAAAGAAAAGTATACAACATGTGCAGTTTTCTAAATTTCAAACTTCTTTCAATGGAAATTATGACTGAAGACAACAAATAAATAAGAACACATTTAAAGAACATCAAATGTTGTATCCAGTGGAATCAGAGTCTGCCTAGAACCATTTCGGTTGAATTAAAATGTTAAAACAAGCTTAGGAAAACACTCAAAATATGTAGACATCTGTATGGTGGCAGGGAACTTCCACACATATAGTTAGGCATACAACTGAAAAAAAGGGGGAAAAATTATCAGCTGCCTAGCATTACTTAGCTACAGAGAAGATGTATCAAATGGGAATGCAAATGGGAATCCAAGAAAGAGAAAATGCTATCACCCATTATTACCATAGTCGTAACAGGAATAAATTACCAACCAGTTAAATAATTTAAATGTGAAACTCATGGGTTGTAAATCAGCATAAAAAAAATTTACATTGCAATAAAATAGAAAAAAAATTACAATTCTTGTTATAAACTGTTTCCCAAATCTCATAATGTAAATGGATTCACCTCTTTTTAGCTAATTCAAAAGTAGCTAAACAAAGTTAAAATTTTAAATTCAAATTTAACCTGTTTCATCTAAGAAGCAATTCAGAACATGTGTTTGGCAGATATTTAGAGCCTTCTAGTTCAGCTGAGCTTGTTTTTCAGTAGCAAGTATCAAGAAGGAAAGACTAGAATGTGGACATGGAATCTATTGAATTTTTAGCATTTGTAAACATATGTTTGGACCAAAATAATACACACACAGACTGTGTGACACAGTTTTAATAGCTTATTTTGTGACATATGAATGCTGTGAATGAATGTATGCAATCAAGTTTGATAGTATGAAACAAAAAAGTTCTGGGACAAACTCGAAAAATTTATTCCAGTATATTTTAAACTGACAACAATAATGTTAGCAAGGGAGGCAGCTAGTTGTAAATGAGAAGAAAGGTAAAAATCAAAAACCACCATAGTCCCAATAATAAAATATTGCATTTTTTGGTTCATTCTATGGTGATCCCTGGTGGGCATGCATAGTTTTAAAGCAAAAACCACTGTATGGTACAAAGCCCTGAAATATGATGTGTTCAGCAAAAACAACCATCGTCCATGTATTTCCACAAAAAATGACCATTTTATAGAGTATATTAAGCAAAAATAACCATTTCCTCAGTACTGGTAAATTTTTTATTTATATTTTGGCTACCCTATACATGTTTTTAACCCGTTTCTTTGGTTTTCAACTGCTTTCCTGTATCAATAACTTATCAATAAAGAATATTCTTTTCATTTTTGCTCACTCAGACAAATTCGTTTTGGCAGAAACAGCTTTAGTCCTAATTACATAAGCATATTTGGTCATGTTTAGATGATTTTGCAGTTAAAATACTTATTCAATTTTGTCATGAAGCAGAATTTAGAATAAAAAATTTTGCTGAAGAAATGTGTAAATTTTAAAGAAAGCTATTTTTCAAAAACATGATTTATTTAAGTGAAGTCTAACTAAAATATTTATCAATAGATTATAATAAATTCAACATTGCAGCCTTATGAATAGTTTAAAAGTATGGCTTCATTAATTTATTAGTATTGTTTCAGGTGCTTGTGGAATGATTATTAGCTGAACCTGTAAAAGACTCTGCTAACTATTCTTCATTTAAGGCCATGGCATCTTCATAAGTGGCTGTTTGCACAATCTGCAGTTTTATAGCAACTTCCTTCTGTAAATGTTCAGAAAGTAAAAAAGAAATGTTTTCCAATAAAAATTCCAATTAATTTGGTAGCAGGATTATTGTAAAAACTATACACATTGTGAAATAGCACTGCTAACAGTGGCAAGAGAGGACTCAGACAGTATGCTAATCAATACAATAATACAACAGCACATTGGGCTTTACTAGCAGGTAAAAGGGGTGGTGTGTTCTCTGAGTTTCCACCCATGGTTTATTAAAGCAAAGATTATTTTAAATTAAATTAAATTTAAGATTTTTGTTAACCTGCTATGCACAAAGATTTTAATGATGGAAATCTATAACTATAGTCAGCTCAAAACTGCCTGAATACAAACTAGATACACACGAATTACATTTTTGTGCATAAGTTCACAGAGTATTCCTGAGAACTAAAATGATGATTTGGAATAAAAATCACCAATTTTATTTTAAAAATACATTACCCTTATTTTACATGAAAAAAATAGTTTAGCATCATTGTTATCCACACTGTCACAAAAATAAATTATTAAGTACATACCTCTGTAAATTAAAACTGTTTGTTTAAAACATGTAATTGTAAATTTCCTGTTCCAGTTTTTGTTTTAATTTAGGTATATTGTGTTAGAAATAATATTTCAAGACACGGGTGTAAATCCTGGGGGTCCAAAGGTGGCCATGGCCCCCTTGGAATTAATAAGCCCATCACTTGGTGTGGGGAGGGGAGGGGGAAAGGTACAGCTTGTGCATGCAAAATCGTAATTGTGAAATGAATGATAAATGCTACCCCTCGGGCCCTCCTTGGAAATCCTACAGACTTTTACCCCGGTTTCAAGAGTTCAATTGATTTTAGTATTATTATTATTTTTATTTATTTATTAATATTGTAACATGCCCACCAATAGCTGAGGGCTTTAGCGGTGGGCACGACTCATATATACAACGACAGCATATAAACAATACAAACAAAATACAAACAAACAAATAAAGTTTAAAATATAACTATTAAAGTTGATAAATGAACAGTTTTATATACATATCAACAAATTTATATTCATTGCTAACTAACACTCTATTAGAATTAAAACATTAGGAAATATTTTAAAGCCATATGATTATGACAAGTTGTGTGATCCAAATGTATGTACTAAATTTTTAATTTTTTTTTTTAATTTAGTACATTATGCCATGAAAAATATGAAAAGCAACATTCAGTTAAATTATCTTCATTTCATGAAACTGTTTCTTAGATATTAAGTAATTATTACTATAGTCTCAATATAAGTTTTTTTTTTTAACTGCTCATAAAAACAGAAAATAAGTCAATGAATTTGCTTGCAGATATGTTTATTTGACGTTTATTTGTAGGTAAGTTTTGCAACTGCCCGTTTGTGAAGACAAAACATTACTTTTCAGGTTTCGTACTGAAAATATCCTTGTTGTTCGGATTAATACACAATGAGTGCAAAGAAATATTTTATTCAACAGAAGTGTGAGGTGGACCGTGATGTAAGACTTTTTTTTTTGGCAGTATGGCAGTTTATAAAATCATTTCATCAGCCATACTCTGTGATTATGTGGGACATGTTGTGGTATATTTGGAGAAGTGAGGGAATATTAGGATTATCAATGTGGCAATACTGGCTGAGAGACAGTTGTGTTGCACAAGTGTGGCAATGTCGCCAATCTGCAAGAAGAATTGTGAAAAGTAATAAACATGTGTATACGGAACACAACATTGGCGATGAGGTAAGTGGAAATACAACTGGTAAATAACATAGTTCACTGACCTATAGTCAGGTTGTAATGAATTTTCCTGAGTGGGGATGTGTAAGGCCAACAGTTGATGAGGTTAGTAAAGAACTCTACAGACTAGTCTACCAGCAATCGAACAGCACGCCCGGCTAGCTATATAAGTGCGCCCAGCGCGGCGGTGCTGGTCACTCGATGAACATGTACGAGTCAGGGGTTATCAAGCTGTGGTCCGCGACCCACCCTCTACGAAGACAACAGTTAGTGCAGCACTCGGCTGTCACCATGTCACTACATCAGTATGATTACGCTAGTGATTGTCTTGAGTGCTGGAACACGAGACATCAGACTCCACGATGGAAGAGGGACACAGAGAGAGCGAGTCAGCCACGCTCGCTAACCAAGAAGGGACCACCGGCCCGTAGTGACCAGGAGACTTGGGCACATCATCAAGGCCGTCAGTCATCAGTCCAACCAGCTGCAGGGGAACGGGACTGCGGACGGAACCTACGAGTGAGGGGTCCTGGCGCATAGGACCACGAGTAACCCTCTCACTAGGCACCGTCCAAGTTCAGCACGGAGGCAGTTCTGGAGAACTATTACCAGGCGAGCAACGTCTACTGAAGTACGCCAAGCCTTTCGGGTGGAGTATAGTGACTAACATAATATCCAGTTCTTCAAGTAATAGTTGGAACAATAATACGACACTGTTCAGCTGGAGCAAGTTGGAGTATTTCATACGTCATTTTGAACTCTGCTCTGCTGTTTTCTTCAGTATGAATGCTAAGCGAGTAGGGATAATTGATAGTTCACTTCACTTTATTGTTACACTATATTAAGTTGTGTTATTCATTTGTTTATTTACCACTCACTTGTTGTTGTCAAGTCATACACTTACGAGGGGAGTTTCAGTAATTATTATAATGTAATAACATTACTGTCATTTTGGTAAATTATTAATCAGAATTTTTGGCATAATATTTACTAGCCCAGGTACAGGTTTTGTAAAATGACTTACTGGGTCACAGGTTATTGTTATTTTTATGGTCCCGAGTGGTAGGGGCCCAAGAAAACAAACAACGCTGTGCCAGCCTACAGTTTGCGCGCCGAGTGGCAACAGTGGTACATGCAGCCTGGAGCAAGGGGCTCTGGGAGGTGTGGCTCCCTGGCAGGAAACACAAGAGTTAATAAGCACTTAGTACTGAAGATGACAGAGGAATCACACATACAGACAGGGCATGCTGGGCGCAAGCATAGGTGTGGTAGGTGCCCCACAGGAGGGGGGAGGAAATTGGGAAGGGAATGATCATGGCCCATGCCCAGAATTCTCAGAGAGACAGCAAAAAACAGAGAGGGTGCAGGGTACGGGGTAACAGGGTGGCACTGCGCAAAAGCGGTCAAAAATGCTGCACTGCCGTGCTCTGGAGCACAAAAAAACAGGATCTGCCCGCCTGACCCAAAGTTTCAGAGACCAGCCGGTATTCAAACAAGCCCCATGACTTGGGGGTGCTGAGATTGGCTGTAGGTTCGAGACGGGTAGCAAGTCGGAGGAAATTAACACCCCGATTCATGCAAGGAAGCAGGAGAAACGGGAATCGTGCAGCTACCGTTGCATGTGACCCGTAGCACGTCCGGCCAAAGCGCCGAGACACAGTCTTAAATTGGTTGGGTAAAGTAGTATAAGTCGAGAGGGACTTAGAAGGTACAGTAGGAAAAAAAAACCAATCAGGACCTCTTAAATACAATTAAAAACACCAATAAAATAAAAACTAAAATTTCTGCCACAAAAGCACTGATTTGTGGCACATACTCCACCGCTAAAAACGTGGAGCCCAGTGTAAGCAGCATAAGGACACACAAATGGTTAGGCCGATGGCCTAACTACCCTAAGATACAAATACAAAAACAATAAACATGATAAAGGTATGAAATAACTCATACTAAACAAAAGTTGACAAAACTACTTTAATGCAAAACTGCCACCAATTATCAAATGGAAAAAAAAAAAACTATTACTGTTTTTTTGCTACAATGAAATGTGATTCCAATTTCCTCAAAAGTCTGGGTTTGACATAACCTGTCAAACTAGCAGGCATATTGTCTGCGAGAGTGATACATGAAATTCCCAGCGATAACAAGTAATTCAAGCATAATTTCAGATTTTTTTTCCTGATGACGAAAATTCATGCATATTTCCTGCTTTTCCACAAATTCAAGCTTGGTGGCCACCCTGTAACAGTATACTGCTGCATGGACACGTGTTATAAAATCATTTCTAAAATATCAACGTCACTTCCACATTCAGGACGCCATCTTGACTACTCCCATACTGCACCAGCATTTCCATGATGCATATCATTTGTAGTGGTGCTAACCTACATCTATGACAAATATTTTTTTTGTGTCTAATTGAACATTAATTTTTCTATACTTCATTTCATCAGTTGTCGTCATGGGGAGTAAGAGTAAATATGCAGAGAAAAGATGGTGGCCAAGATGTTGGCCAAACACGCTATAATTTATTCAAGAACATAGGATATTGGGCTACTGGTAACATAGAACTTTTTAAACTAGTTATTTTTTTATTGTAAAAAATGTTGTATTAAGAAAAAAAATTTATATTAGAGTTCTTACTAGCCTTTTAAACACTGCATGTAGCCTACTTTTTTGGCACTAAAGTTTGAATTTGCCCAGATTTTTTGGCACTAAAGTTTTTTTTGGTGCATTATGCGAATACGTGTTAAAAAAGACTTTAAGAAAATATATTTGTGTGTTTTTCCCTTAATTTGTTTATATGAGGGGTTTATTTTTGTCAAGGTCATAAATTTTTTAGGTAACAAGTACCTAAACAAATGTGCTGTACACGAGTGTTAACTTCTGCAATGAAATGAGTTAGAATAAATAAAGGTTGCAATAAATTTAAGGCATCTGACATAGCCAAGTAAGTCTTTTGTGTATTAGGCTAGTTATTTTTATGCACCATGTGTAGAGATTCATATTTTAGTTCAAATCCATGTACATACTGTGTTTCTTACAGGTACATATATGTAACATTTATTTTTATTAGAAAGTGTGAGTGCAAATTTTTGCATTAAAAATAACATATATTTATAAAAATACTTACCATGTTTTAAAGACAGAGTTGGTTGTGCACATTCAGTAGCACTAAAAGAAAATTAGGCTATGTAAAAAAAACTGCCCCAAATTGAGAAATTGTAATTGTAACCCAAAATGTGCTGCGTATGATTTATGCTAAATATATTTTCCAAACATTTATTGACAGAGACTTTAAAAGGTTGCCAGGTATGCGTATTTGATTTTCTTTTGAATTGTTATCAATGGTAAGGTTATTCAAGATTCCACAACAAAAAATAGAATAGTATAATATGGAAATTTGTAGTCTCAGTATCACTTTAGTGAAGGGTAGAAGTTAAAAAAAAAAACTCTCACTTGATAAATATTATTTATGAAACTTTGTTCTATTCAAAACCATTAGTTAGCCTATAAACAGTTCATGGCTGGCTTGCCCTTCAGGGACACCCTGTTTATCATGCAATGTAGCATCAAACATTTAAGAGTATTTTTTAGTTTAACTTATGTGTAGGAAAGAGAAGATCCACTCTTTCCCCAGTAAAATGAGACTTTTTTGACCGGTCCTTTGGAAAATATTCACACTGTGTTGCCTCATTATCGTTATTAAAAACACAAATCATTTTTATATAAATATTTTGTTAATTTTTTAAGAATAGCCAGCTTCCAAGGTCTAAATGTCCACTGAACACTTGCCAAAGATGTCTCACCTCTTCTTGAACAGGCTGAAGAAAAAGTTTAGCAAGTTTTTTTTATTCTCCAACGCCAGCATACCTGTGTGAAAGGCACCAGCAATTTTTTTTTTGCTTATGTGGAACGTGAGTCCACCTATTTTTTGTAGCAATGCCTGAGCTGGGCACGTGCCATGGGGTGGGCGAGCATCTGGTTGCCCACGCTATGCCTGAGCTGGGCAAGAGGCATGGGGTGGGCGAGCATCTGGTTGCCCACGCTATGCCTGAGCTGGGCAAGAGGCATGGGGTGGGCGAGCATCTGGTTGCCCACGCTATGCCTGAGCTGGGCAAGAGGCATGGGGTGGGCGAGCATCTGGTTGCCCACGCTATGCCTGAGCTGGGCAAGAGGCATGGGGTGGGCGAGCATCTGGTTGCCCACGCTATGCCTGAGCTGGGCACGAGGCATGGGGTGGGCGAGCATCTGGTTGCCAATGCTATGCCTGAGCTGGGCACGAGGCATGGGGTGGGCGAGCATCTGGTTGCCCACGCTATGCCTGAGCTGGACAAGAGGCATGGGGTGGGCCAGCATCTGGTTGCCGGGCAAGTGGCCAGTCGGCGCAGCGTATTATCTACCCCCGAAACTTGCTAACAGTTCTCATCCATCTTTAACCATTTGAGTGGTCCTCTTCCCGGTAAAAAAAGGAGCTGGCACCTACAAAGTTATTTATGGCTCAAGACAATGATGTCAAATTCTGCTTTTGAAGTACTATGCTCTAAAAAAATCTTTGGACTCTCTTTAAAGTTGTTTAGCTTCTTCAAAGACAATGTCAAAGAAAATTAGTCTTCAATTCGACTTTCCGAAGTTTTGCACACCCCTAGTAGTAGGAAGTGTCCCAAAGCAACATAAAAATGAAATTATTTTGCAGTGCCCTAGTAATTATTTAACGTTTTTCATTATGAGACAGTGATGCTTATTTAACTTAATACTAAACCTGTGGGGGAAAAAAAAACTCTAATTTACTTTTGAAAAGTATTTTAAAAAATAAAATACTGCGTTTTAGAATAGCAAAAATTTTTAATAAAATTATTTTGTTTTGCTAATGACATTTAAATAATTACCATGCATAATACAACCAGGCAAAATTTCTATGCCCATTTAAATTTTCAATAAATAATGTTCATAAAATGTCACATTTGTAAACAAACATTGCTGTTAACATTAAATCGACTCACTATTATTTGCGAATTCATCACATCATAGAACAAGTATTTATTGTTCGAAACGCTGATACGACGTACAATACTTCTGACTCGTCATTTCAATTTCTCTGTTCAATAATAAATATATCACTCCATAATTCCGTAACTGGACGTCTAAATCAGTAATGACTACAGGAAATGTATAATACTTGGCAGCACTGCATAATGCATAAAGAAATTAGACATTAATTACAGAAAGAGTTTTAGTTGTTCAAATGTTAACTGATAAAACTAGAGCTCATCTAAAATATAAATATTAAAAGGAAAATTTAAAATAATATGCCTCAGAAAAACTCAACATGTATTTTGATAATTAATATTTCATACAGTAAACACTTTGAACTGTTTTCATATCAATAATTGCACAGCTCCATAATATATGTTTAAAATTCTATTAATTTTTATTAACACCTAATAAAGTACCTTTTTAGAGGAGAAATACTTGAGATTCTCATCTGTAATGTGAGGAAGCTGAAGAAGTGGATTCTTATACTCCCACATGGCCTGTACAATCATTGGACTAAGCTTCATGCAGTTCTCTATGGTTTCTATGTTGGGAAGTCTCGGAACTGAAAAAAATTATATCATTAAATTTTTAAAAAATAAATTCTTTGTACAAATCACACATCAGGCCTGAAATACTTATCTTATAGGGTTAAGTATTACTTACTGTAGTAAAGCATTAACAAAAAAAAAAGGCTAACAGAAAAAGATTTAAAATTCATTATGGTTGCATTAACATTCTCTACCTTCAACACAGCTTAATAAAATTTACTTCTCAAAAATGGTACAATTTAAAAACAGGTGTTAAATGACCCAGCTTGTGTACATCAAAATCTGTAGGTGAGTAATATGATATAGTATATAGAACAGGAGGTTTCTCATATTACTATAGCCTGTCTGTGTACAGTTAATACAGTTATACACTGTGTGTGTGATATTCAATTCAAAAGATCAATAATGAAGTCTATCCTGGATTTACAGTACAAGAGGGGGGGAAAATACATTAATAATAAAATATATTTACAATAACTAAAGAAAAAACTATAAATACTGTTTGCAATATGTCAATACAAATAATTAGACTCTTTGTGTAATAGTGAATAGCACACACACAAAAATTCAGGTTTGATAATTAATATCTCTTTGACAAACATTTCAATAAATTTTAATATATTATTTAAAATATGTTTATCAAAACCAGATATCAGAACTGTATTACTTCAAAACTTGATAATTAACAGGACTTATGATGGGTACATTACTAAAACAAGCATTCATAACAGTATTTTCAATCACTAATTTCAATGTTAACTCCAAACTTATACTACTGCACAACACAATAACTTCAATAGATGTTTTATTTAGAATTTCTCCGACATGTTTAGTTATGTGGTAAGGAAAAGGTCTTGCTCCCAGGACCAATGAATTTATAGTGTTCTCACTGCTCTTTATATGAATTTTTAGAAATATAAGTATTTCACTCTCATTTTAATAAATTACTGTCTTAATTATGCAATATTTTCTAGTTTATAAAAACTCTGGGTTTCATTCGATAGGACGTTCCGGTTTTGAATCATGTCCTTGGCGTCATTTAACTGTCTTTACTAAACTGACAATGTAGAGGAAGAATAGGGTCTTATGATATAGTTCTTTAAAATATGAAAACACACCTACATACAACACTCTAGGGTGCTGCTCTATATTACTAACTTGAGATGCATTTATATTTATTCCTGACCATCATAGATTTTATAGATGCTAATACTTTCCTACTAGTTTTCACTAATTATTGCAATGCTTCTCTTGCTGCATCCACACATCTGGCGGCTAAACATAGAAGATTGAGTGTATTTCAAATAGTTATAAGTTCCTGGGTTTTAGAAATGTCATCGCCTATTGGTGCGCTGCTGCGCAAACGTCACAGTGACAGACTCAGCAGACACATGAAACAAACATTAACACTTAAATGGAAGTTCCAAAATATTACTGTTTTTAAAATAAAAATAACTGGAAATGTTTATTCTTCTAATAAAACTGTAACTAATAATTCGTAGCACACGTAGCATACTCCCTAGAGGGGTCTTGCAATGACGTCCAGGAAACTAGTCAACTCATGGCGTGTGTTATCAATAGTCACCTTCCTTTAGTTCAAAACACAATATTGCAGAAAACATAAAAAACTAATAAATGTCAAAAAATAATAAAGAGCTGGTTTAAGTCTCATTTGTATGTTCGTTTCTGCACAAGCTGAATTCCCAACTCTGTTTAATCAATATACATAATGAACCATTACTACAAATATACTGAATTCTCTCTCTCTTTCTGAACAAAATGTTATTAAATGTCACTGTAATACTTACTTCTATGAGCATATGCAAGCAGGATAAGTTGAGAGACACAGTTCACCATCTCCTGTACAAGATATGGGCACTTCTTCACTATGTATTGTCTGTCTTTGTCCAACGTATCTGCCTGCAGTGGAATTCTGCCCAGGTGAGCATGTATCAAGGCCCGAGCTTTGATGGAGTATAGATGGCAAAGCGGTGGTTCTCGATTTTTTTCGTTCAGATTTGGAATTTGTTTTATCAACTGTAAGTCACAACCATTATTTGCCAAGTGAACAAAAAAGACTCAGACTGTTGGTAAAACTCATTAGCTTAAGATTACCAACCTGTGGCACTTCTACGTTGTCAGTAGGTCGCTCGACAACCTCACTATTGTGCCTTTTTTCAAACTCCCGAGATGCTGCAAGGATCATGATCACCCTTTTGACAGCCATAGAACAAGGAGTTTTGTGGAAGAAATAGTAGTACATCTGAGTTGTATCCAACAGCACCTAAGACATGACAGTGTTCTCTACTTAAACCCTTGCACACAATATTGAAAGACAAAATAGGTAAAAAAAAAAAAAAAAAATAAATACAAATCAATTAATTTAATTTTTAAAAAAATATTATGTGGGTCTAACAGATCTACTTAACAAAATTCAAACAAAAAATATACATACCAAATTTCACAGCTCTAGGCCTCTCTGTCTCCTAGCACTACAGACAGACAAACTCTCCTTTATGTAAAATATGATTTTATCAATTTTTTTTCATACAATTTTGTTTAAAATTTTGTTATAGTGTAACAACCAGCCATTAGTATACTTTCAAAGTTGTTTTGTAATATTGCTGTGATGCTATTTTTTTTGTAAATAATGAAAACGTACGTATAGAATGCTTCTTTTCTAAATAAAGATTGTGTTTAAGAACAAAGGGGTAGGTTTCTGGATGCGGAAGGGGCAAAGAGACAAGACAGATAGAGATAGAAAGAGAGAAAGACAAAGAGAGAGAGAGACAGAGAGGGAAGCATAACTTTAATTCTTTTGTGTTATATGACTAAAATTTGTTTGACCAAGTTACAAATGTAGTGATGAAATTGTCCATTTGACTGACTATATTACACAGGCTGTGGTCCAGTTGACCCATTCTATGAGCAGTCATATGAATAGAGTAAAAAGCAATACCAGAATAAAATGAGTACAGACAGGATTAATGGAAACTGAGCAGGATTCATATGGTGCAGATTTAAGATGTTACAGAGATTTAAAAAATTAACAAACTAATTAATCTTACCTGGTCACCTGAGTACCTGATAGATCTATACCACCACATGCCAACAGCCGTTGGGAGGGCAACCATGAACACCAGTGCATACAAACCAAGAACCTATAACAAACAAGCATAAAGAATACATATCTCACAAAATTGTTCTTATAGGTCCAGTGTAATGTTTTTATATTGTCTAGAGAACAGTGTTTAGTTGACACAGCAGACTATTGACATACACAAAATAAACTCACATTCCTCGATCTTAATAATGTTAACATTGAATGCTGTTACGTACAAACAAATTGTTACTCAATTTACCAAACTTCATAAAATTTTTGATAGTAAAATATGGCACCGAAAAAAGCATAAATACTTTACTTAATCTGCTACAGAATGGTGGAAATAAAATGCTTCCATATTTGCAAAAAAACTACTCCTTTAAAAATACCTGTGAAAATGCATGAACGTAAATTGGAGAAAAGATATATGTATAGAAATAAAATAAACTGTCCACTTAATGAACAAAATTAAGTTCAATATTACAAACAAACAAAAAGTATGCCATTATTACATTTGAAGTAGTATTTGTGACTCAAAAATAATCCCGAAATTATGTTGGAAGTTAATCCAAAAAATCCAAAATAAAAAAACAACCATTAGTAAAAACCACCAGTACTTCTTATTGTATTTTCATATTTTTATGTGTCCTGATAAACTTGTACCTGTAAAACAAATAGTATTCTAAGAATGCAAACTCATCTGTCCTTGTGTAAAGGAAGTTCTGCATGAACAGATCCACAATGCGAGATTAGGAACAATCCAGTAGAATAGGAGTGCATAAAACATTTAGCACATGTGATTGCAAAAGTGTGGTTATGCAAAAACATACAAATTTTTCCCTTTGGATGTACACAAAAAGTAATAAAAAGCATTAAAGTAAGAGTAGCAGTTCTGAAGACAAGATTCCGCCATCCTGCATGTCAGCAGCGAGTAAAGCCAGAAGCTTTCAGGGCTAGTTTACCTCATGCCTGCTACGATGTGCTAGTGGCAAATCATGGCAGAAATGCATTTAGCAAACAAAACTCTGGAATTAAGTTAAGTGGTAAAACTTATCTTTCTAATAATATAAAACAAAGTTTATGCTTTTAAAATCTTATTAGAACTGAAATGTATCTCCTATATTAATAACATTATTATGTTGTAACTCAGAAATGTTGTTATTGCCTACTAAGGAATGTTATGCCCAAGCCCTATTATGTAAACAATGCGGTACATGAGTTTTTTTAAATGTAATTTTAAGTTATTTAATCTTGAAATGTTATTCATATTTATTTAAATGTACGTACTACAAATGTATTTAGACATACATTAATAATGTAAATTAATTTTTATGCGTAGTGTCTAGACTAAAATGGTAGTTGACAACACACTTACCTGATTGGAAAACAAATCATTTTCATTAACATACTCTCTTATGGAAAATACTATTTTATTAATGCTGTTTTGATTAGCACTCTGTTTTCCTGGGACGAATTAGGGTGTTGCTTCAAGGAGTAGGAATACTAACACAATTTTAAATTTTCAAACAGAAAGGCTTAGCACAATAAGTTATCATTTATGAAAAAAAAAATTCAGAAAGGACCAATGGTTCAAATACTCAACAAAGATCTATTTCAATTGTAGACATCGATATGCAAAAGTGTGAACGTCTAACTAACTAGTATTTTGACTGTTGAGTCACTAACCGGGCTGACCCAACTAGTACCACTGTGATTTAAAATTGGTCTGTGAATAAAACTAGCTATGACAGTCAATCAAATATTGATTCTGATTTTTTCTTCAAATATTTTTCTTATGTGCGTATTTTTCTACATTACCATCACAATGTCATGTAAACTATTTATGGGTAAAATTTAGTCATAAAAATCACTTTGAGTGCATAATGGTGTTCATAAAACAATTTTTTTTTTAAATTTCATTTAAATTAGAGAAACTATAAATATTTTCAACATAAATTTGTAAAACAATATTTTTTTTATTTTAAAATTTCAGTAATTTAATAAAAATAACAGGGAACTTATTATTTTTAAATGGCCAATATTTAAACAATAAAAAAATATTTTTTTTGCTAGTCTAATTTCATTGCAAAGAATATTTGTAGCTTAACTATCATAACTTTTTCTATTCAGCATAAAATTGCATTAACATTGCTATTATTAGCTAACAGCAAACAAGTTAAGTCTAGAACTACTTTGTAAAATCTGCCTTATTGCAAACATAATGATAATAATGATAATAATAATAATAATAAAAATAATAATAAATCTTATTAATTTAGAACTCATTCCATTAAAATAAAATAATATTTTACAAATTATTCCAACAACCATAACCTATTGTGAAAGGTAAGTAAAAAAATTTATGAAAATTTCAAATAATTTTAGTTCATAGTTCTTTTGGAATAATTTTGAATGAGTCAGCACATAAAACCCTTACACTAACAAATAAAACACTTTTCCTGAAATAAATTGAATGGCTAGGCAATACAAATAATTCATATAGCAGCAGCATAAAAAAAAAGATCATTCTAGAATACAGAATTTCATTAGATCTTAGAGAACATTCACATGCCTCAATGTTATGAAAATTAAATAAATTTTCGTAAAACAATGCAAATAGCATTGACACTTAATGGCTCAAATTCAATGTTTTGTAAAAATATAGGTGTATCCAAATTGCTTATTATCAAAGTACTCTTTGAAGTGTATGTAATACTGGTATTGTATAAATCCTGTACTGTTTTAAGACTACCACCAGAAACTTAACACAGTTCTAGGTCTATTAATAACCAACTTAAAATGTTTCTCACCCAAACAGAATTTTCTTTTTCAACAATCCATGATGGTAAAGCAATACCAAAACTCATGGCCCCTGGACCATCTGGATTGCCATATTTCTCCCAGTTGCGACGAGCTTCATCATCTGTGAGTGCTTGATACGCTGTTAACAAACAACAAATGAAAATTATACATACTGACATGATGATAAAGTAACATTACAAATTTTTACGAAAAAAAACAAGTAAAATAATTGTCTACGTAATTGCAGTAAACAAGACAAAAGAAGATTATTAATTCATGATCTACATTTAGCATACCATTTCAGTATTGATTTAATTTTAACAATCAATATTTACAATTTAATACTGATTACATTATTGTATTTAACTATTATAAAAAAGGGTCCTCTGTGAACCTGATCATAAATGCATCACGCTCATGTGACAAGGGTTATGGCCATGGCTCAAAATGTATGAGCACAGAGTTGGTACCCAGGTAGTTAGGAGCACACTATAATCTTGAAGGTACCATCACCTAAAGCCACTGTGCATAACCGTGCGATGAAAAACCTTACAAAAAAACTAGCAAAGAAGTTCACAGTAATAAATGCTGTGGTAAAATATGTAGGGTGTGCGAACATTCAGTATTATAGAGGTTTTGTAATTTAAAAACCTTTCATCAAAAAACAAAATGCAAGTTAGCAAACTTCTATTGAAAATTAAAGTTTTTTGACTTACTGTTTAATTCAGAACCTTTTTTAGATTTTTGTACCAGCCTTTCAGTTTCGTTATTTTTTCATGAATTTCTAGACCTGTATACATTCTGTACACAACATAGATACTGAGCCCAATAAAATATTAACAAAGTATTTAAAATAATTCATTTACAGCAAAATATCTTTATTCTTTAACACGTAAGAGGTATTCAGCTGTTCCCTTCCTCACTACCTACCTTTAACTAACTGCATTTAACTTCAAAATTTGAGGAATCTTTTTATTTAACTATAGCATATAATGGCCTTTCACAACAAACATATAATTATGTACAAAAAACTTAAGAAAATCTATAAGAAATAAACATTGGGCACATAAAACACTGGGAACTTTAAGTTTAAAAAGATTAAAAGTATGTCTAAACAAGTTACCTTTTGTAAGCTTCATGAAAGTCTTCTCATCTCCAGTTTCCTTGTCAGGGTGATAAATAAGTGATAGTTTTCTGTATGCTTTTTTAATATCTCCTTGAGATGCACCCTGTACAAAAAAGTTAAAAGTGTGTACTTATTAATAAAATTAATGCAACTAAACCTTTATAAACTAATTTCAATCAACTCCATATTAACCTTAGAAAAATAAGTTTTGTCTTTTCATATTCTTTTTAGAAAAAATTCAACATTTGAACAAATTGTACTTATGTAAAGTAATGCACGCTCAGTATCAGATAAAATGGCAGAACCACAAACTTTGTAGCAGTGAAACAATAAATACAATCATGGAAATGTTCTCAACAACTAACTTGTTGGCTTGTTAAAAAAATACTTTTGTGTTGATTGTAAAAAAAAATGTAAATGTGAAATAAATTCATCTACTGAAGCATGGTAAGTGATTTTAGTTTCTGTTCAACATAGCCAAAAGTTATATTGAACACTTGACAAAACATCTACCTGGATGTTTTTGTATGAGATCAGAACGTCTAAACGTTTAATCAAAAAATAAACCAACAAGGTTTTTCACATTCAAATCCTCGAAGAAGGTACAATTTTTCTGAATCTTTCGAGATGAGTGCTTTATGTACCTAAGTGCATTACTACTTCACAGGTTCTTTAGTCGATCTTACCAGTCTATCAATCAGTGACGATCACACTGTCTGTAACTTTTTGCATGTGAGAGTTCACAAGCTTACTGCAAAAAAGTTCGCCATTAGTGCCATTTCCTTTCTAGTAGGTTTCTTTTGCATTTTGTGTCTGCCATGTTAACTTTATAACTTTGTTGGGGCCACATGGTAAATATTGCATTTTTATGAAGTATAGCAAGAATTGTCTAATCTGTTTGCTTGTGTCTTGCATGTGTAGCTTCAAATTGCTGTGTATGTTAAGCGCCTGTGTTTGGAATTTTGCTGTGGCTCTTTGGCTCTTGTGGAGGGTGCTGAATTGCCCCATGTGCAGGCAACAGGTCACCTGTGCAGCCTTAGTTTCGCATTAAGTTTTATGAGCACTGTGTGGTTCCTGTAAAGAGTTCAAATTGTTGTCGCGCTTGTGTTGCGTTCAAGGTCTTTCATTTAAAAGAACTTTCTTTAAATTGGATAGTACACACTTGCACTTAAGTATTTAGGAATAATGATAAAAGCCAATGGTTTTCTGTATACCTGTTTTTATTCGTTGTAATTTGCCAATAAAGCTAAGGTCATGCCACATAATTGTATGCAAAACAGTGCAGAACAGATGTATGTCTCATTCTGTTTGGCAACTAAAGACTTTTCTTGTTAGTTTGTGTAAGCATATAAGTGAGTGAAGTATTTTTAAAGTAAAGAATAAGCCCTTGTGTTCAGGCTATTACAGTATTTGATGTAATGTATTGTCGTGCATTTGTATGTCATATTTTCTGCATGTTTTCGTGTTAATTGATATATGCATTTTCTTGACTATCCTTCATGTAAATATTATTATTGAATATAAGTTTTTTTTACACACATGCCTATATTCTTTTTTCAGGCTAGTACTTTCATGGGCACTTGGTCATTTGATGAACCACATGTATGTTGACTTGAAAAGAAATTCTGGTTTCCTAGTGCTCTGATGCGGAGTTCATACCAGCGGCCCAGGGTTTACTTTAATATGAAATTAAATAATTAATTAGTCCAATCATTCACATACTCACACATACTATCACATACTAAACTTAATACAAAAAATGTTGACTGCCTAATCACAATAGTTCAATGAGAATTCTTGAATTTTTTAAAGAAGGGCGTAAAACCGCGCGCAAGAAATTTGCACATAGGGATAATCAACACAAGTCATCTTATTAGGTGGTCTAGGCCTATATTTTTCAGTAGTTAGGTAAGGCTAAATATTTGCAACTCTTGGATATCATTTACACACATCGTCAGTGTACTATCAATCCTGATATGAAGCATGATTTGGCCTTTGTGACCAAGTTGGGAGTTAATGAATGAAATGGGAACCCTTTTGTTGTTGCTTTTGGAGCCCAAACCTATGTAGGATACTGGACAATTTTTAAGACCTTTCTTAGATCACAAAATAAAAAGCTACGCACACTAACTTTTGTAATATAATTACTTTCCTTTCAGGTACACAAATTAATCTACATTTAAATCATATTTTCTCTTACTTTATCGACTTGTAGTTTATTATCAGATTAAGCTTTTGCCAACTGGTCTGTCAAAGATTTAGTCCTTGAAATCATGACATCTGGACACTAACAGCTTATAGCTTACAGTTTGCCATGTACTAGTAAGGCCAGATCAGAGTCAACCAATGTGAAAGCATTTTGTTACCATATGATAAGGGCCATGTAAATACCTGTTTGAACCATATTGTTAACTCCAATTTTGACAAAGCAAATTATGCATGTCTACTTAAACATATGTATGGTGTAATAAGTGCTTTTATAAACTTAATCATATTTATCACATCTGTAAATTTCCCATTGTCTTTTTAGAACACCAAACATAAAATATCATAAAAATATATTTTAAAAATTAATGGGGTTAAAGCACTGATCAGCAAAGCACCATACCTCTGGAAAAAAAAAAACAATCTACCATAATGATGCTGTTTACAGTACTTACAGTTGTTATGCCAAGAATTTCATACGGATCAAAATTGGCATATTCATAATCAAACTGTGACACTTTGTACGCCAGCAATATCAATACAGTCCATCCACTCAGAATAAGTACAATTCTGAAACAAAGACCAAGTTCAAAAACTATGCCAACTAACATTGTGGGGTATGTTAGGTTAATGGTAGAGTATTAGACGGGAAAATATAAGTTGGAGTTTGTGGCTCAAGAAGTAAGTACATAGTTTGAGACTCATTTACTCACTTGGCTAGAACAAATGAAAAAAATCACACTCTCTCAAAACAAATAAAATTTCTTATCAGTGTTCGAATTGCCCAGAGAAGTTGGTCCACACACACTCTCTACAGGATGGGTTCATACTGAGGCTGAACCAACTGAAGCTACTGATTTCTTCTAAAGTCAACAAACAGCATAGTTAAAATAACCAGTGTTAGCTAACAAATTAATAAATTTGACTGCTGACTCGAAAGGACTTATTTTTACTGCCTTAATTTAAAGTGATAACAATAAATCAAATTTATACATTAACTCATACAAAGATTTAAATCGGGAAAATTTCACAACTATAAAAAAATCAAATACTTTATATCAATATTGAAATATATATCCTAAAGAAATATTAACATGTCACTAAAACTAGATAAAATATTTATCTCTTGAACACAAGAGGGGGGAAAAAAATTAGAAATTAAAACTATAACATAAAAACACGGCTGTTCCTTAAGCCATATACACAGTGTACAAACACAACCATTGCAAAAATGCATTCAACTCGAGGTAACTCTTGTAAAAAAACAAACCATGAGAACAGCCTAGCTGAAATAAAAACAGATTAAAACTAAAAACTCTCAACTTTTGTTAAATCTTCTTTGATTTAAACATGTTTACAGGGAAAAGTAGATAAATTATATACCAAATTAAAAGTATCAACTTATTTAACTTAACTGAACCTCAATAACACTAATGTAATTCAAAATAAACAAATATCTTCAATCCTTGGCTACAATCAGCCAGGAAGACCCCGCATACTAAAAAACAAATTAGCAACACCATGGTCTACATCTTTTAAAAGGCCACTACAATGTCATCTCTACTGCACCATGTCTCCTGTCAACTACACTTCAAGCAAAAAAGAAATATATACCCCCACTACCCTCATACCAGCCAAAAAATTATATTGCTTGAATGCAACAGGAAGAACTCTATAATACCCACACTTTATATGCTCAGAGCAGTCAAGAATTTACCATAGTTAAGATGCTCACAGCAGTGACTTTATGTTATTTAACTTCACAGTCTTATAATATTACTAGAAGTATTTTACCCGTGAACTATTTTATTTTACATTAATTTGTTTGTCATTGCATGATTTACAACATAAAGAGATTTTATAAATGTATTTAGTTATTTTTATTTGTTCATTGGAACAAGAAAAAAGGAAGCTGGAATAAATTTGAACCTACAAGCAATTTATTGAGATAAAGAATTATATATAATTTAAGTGGTTATTGGTTTCTATTTTCCACATTCATTGTGAATCATGAATATTTCACCATGAATGTTAATAGGTACAAAAGTCAAGTCAAATATGAATACTGTTATGAGCTGGGAAGCAGGGCCGATGCGTGCCAGGTACCTGAATGGACCTTCCAGCATCAGTCTGGCCCAGGGACTCACGGCGCCACTGACGTCATGCACACATGCAGTTTGAAAAACAGAGTGGCCCGGCCTCCCCCCCCCCCCCCCCGCTGTTTTCTATCCCTTAGCGACCTGCGAATTCCGCCGGCTTAATGAGGCCACCGTGTTAAGTGGCGTGAATAATGCGGCGCTATTCTGGATGCTTCGAGCGTCGGGTCGGGCCGGGATGACACGACACATCACAACCACTCCAGTCAGTTCCAGAAAGACTGCCACGGGTATAAAAGCGGATATGACAGGTTCCATGTGAGTGGACAGGGACCATGCATGTGGAGCGAGACTGTGTATGTGTGTGTGGACAGGCATAAGGTAAGGAGTGAACCACTGTTGAGCCTAGCTCCAGCGAGGAGTGTGAACTGTGGACTTGACAGATACTTAGTGATTTGTGGACGGGCATTGAGTGTAGTGGCTTAATTAGTCATGTAAATATTAGTAGCAAATAAAACTGTATAAAATTAATTAGGCTATCCTTATGAACCCTATTTTCCCCACTCGTAACATCTCAGTGTCAGAAGTGGGACAGCCCTAATTAAAGGCTTTATGAATAATTAATTAGTGAATAAAAATAACTAAAGAAAGTAAAAAAACATTAGACTTTAGATTTTCATGATTAAAATTGGTGTTAAGAACTGTAGTTAAGTTTTGAGTGTAGTAATAAGACAGTAGTGATAGTGACAGATTAATAGTGTATGTGGACAAGGAAAATGTTGGCCAACAAACTTAACATAATGGCTTTCTTGATCAAAATGAAGGATGAAATCAGGGGACTTAAGAGTGACCAAGAGGAGATGAAGAATGAAATGAATATAACATTAATTAAAAAACAACTCCTCTGGTTCTTGTTATATTACCAGGAGAAGATACAAACTATGATTTCCAAACAAATGTGTATGCAATATTTTTAACTATTATGATTGAGATTAGTGGCATAAATTACATATGTACAAATAAAAATTTTTTTTTGTTATTTATATTAAAATAAAAAATTATAATTAAAGAGAAAGTAATAATTTTAATTGAATGTTAGTGAGGCTTATATCTAAACAAAAAAAGTCTATCTCTAGCACCCACCAACAAAAGTAAACAATAATGACAAAGCCTATAATTTTTCCAAACTAGCAAATTCAATAAAATTTATATCACATTTCCCATTAATTTTCAATGAAATTAGGACCAAATGTATAGCAATGTTCATGAAAATTAAAACTGGCAGAAATGAAAAAACTCAATGGTGGGATAATGACTTCTGCTCAGGCACTATTATGTGCACTAACAGCAGGCAGTAATATAAATAAAAATAAATTAAATATTGCAGGTTTTTGGAAAGAAGTTTGTAAGTGTTCCACAATAACATAAATAGTTAATTTCTTAAAAAAAACCAGGGGTGCTATTCTTTAACTTTTGCATTGAGCGCTAGTCAGTTTGCTTGTTTGCACCTCCACAGCTATTCAGTAAAACCACATGGCATTAGACATATGTACCTTGGACATCATCAAGGCACAAAATCATCCGGATGCTATTTGCATGCCCTTTCGAGCTCGTGCAACTGGCACTACGTAAAAAAATGCCACAAGATGGAGGATCAGTATTTAGCAACTCGAAAACATATATTTGGAAAAGTGCATAACATAAAATTATAAGTTAAATGTAGTAAATATATTCTGAAACTGGTCATATTAAACTTTCATACTCCTAGTAGCAAATTACTATAACAAATTTCAAGTATCTACATACACCATTTATATCAATATCTGCATAAATCAGTATGTTAGAAGACATACAGAGAGAGACACAGATAGGGATAGACACAGAGAAAGACAAGACACAGACAGCGAGCACGAAAGAGAGACAGAGAGAGAGAGTGAGAGAGAGAAAGATTGAGAGAGAGAGACAGAGGTAGTGAGAGAGACAGGTACAAAGACAGACAGAGAAACAGGGACAGAAAGAGAGGAATACAGAGAGAGGGAGAGAGAAATACAGAGAGAGGGAGAGAGAAATACAGAGAGAGGGAGAGAGAAAGACAGAGAGGGAGAGAAAGGGAGAGAGAAAGACAGAGAGAGAGAGAGAGAGTGAGAGTGAGAGTGTATGTGTGTGTATAGTCTTTAATATTTTGATGAAAAATTAAATTATAGCTGCATATTTACCAACCCCATTGATATGATTTGTTTTTTCTTTTATGTTTAGTTCAAAACTACACATAATAAGCAAAACTATTTTGTCAAGTTCTTTGTTGTATGCACTGTCAAAGTCGAAAATATTTCACACAAAATGACAACCAAACAAGAAAATGTTTTACTCTTTTGTATGATTTTATAAGGAATTAGTATTGAAAAACATTTACAAATTAAAAAAAAATCATCCATATCACTGCAATTTACCCCTAAATATGAAATATTTTAACACCATATATTCATCACATTTAACCATTAGGCTATTTTGGATTACTGATCTATGAACTATTTACTTATATCTTTTATTTTTCTATAGTGCTTAATAGAATGTCATTTCCCCAACAACAAACAATGAATGAATGCCTTGTTCAACATTTTTGTATACATTTATTATTTGAACTTCAGAAAAGTGCTTTACTAATTTTCTCGCTTCTTTCAAGACATTTTTTTTAGAAACAGTCCAGCTAACTGCCATTTTATGAGAGAAAAAGTATTTGCACTCAAGATTATTACAATATCTGGTGCAAACGTTGTCTTATCAAATAGTTTGAATAATCTGTGGCACTATTTCCCAGTTCCTGGCAAGGTGCATGTGTAAAATTTAGTGCTACACTTAATACTACATAACAGCACCCCAGGCTATACTGTTACAATTAATGGTTTGTTCAGACTTACTGCAGAATCTGTTTGGTTTCTTTCCATGGCTGTTTGGTGAGAAGCATGACTTTTTTCTTCTGGCATCCTCGGCACTGACATTCTTTTTCTAGTTGTTTCTGATCTAAAAATAAATGCATAGTATTTCAACCCTTTTTAAATAACAGTTTAAAAAGAATAAAATAATAAAAGTGTCATTCAATACAAATAATAAACATTAATGCTATAGTAATTTGATTAAGTTTTGCTAGCTAGAAAGATTTAAATAAAAATTAAACTAAGCGTGTAAGTGTAAAGTAGGTCCTGCTAAATTTACAAATTATATTCCTTGAAATTCATAGTTTGCTATTAGAACAATCTAAATCCAAATAGTAGGTTCTTAAATGTCCAGAAATACCAGTAATTTGACTCATATTTTGTGAATGGTGAAATATGTAAAAGAAATTAAGAGTTTAAAAAATACAAAATAATAAAATTAAAAAATAAAGTAAAAATACTTTTCTTTGTAGTAACTGTGATTTTTGTTAATTAAATGAAAATACCTTGCTAGGATATTTTAAAAGCTCAGTTCTTTTCCTTTGCTAGGAAGCAATGCATGGAGAAACCAATTGTTATAATCCTACAGACAAAAATCAAACATTACAATAATTATCTTGCCTTTTAAGTTTTTAATTCATTAATAAAAATTGCTTACAAGAATAACTTGTTTTTACATTCTACAACATAAACACAAGGATGTACATAAAAATCATTGCTATCATTTAGTAGTTTCTAGCTGCTGGCCACACCAATAAATAAAAATAAAATTAATAAAAACAAAAAATAAATGTGTGCACTGTCATCATGTGCATTATAAGCAAAACTTCACACATAGAGTTAGGAAATTTGCCAGGTACACAAATTTTTGAAACACATGTACAAGTGTGCAAGTAAACAAGCATAAAGGCAGGTACAGGTATGCGAGTGTATAGCATGTGCAAGCATCGGAGTACAGATGTCTGCACATGAACCAGTCGCTAGCAAGCAAGTATGTAAGTTCACATGTATGCGAGAGTGCAAGTGTGCAATAATTTAAATGCCATTGAACACAGCTGCTGCCATCTGTGTTTTCAGCAAGTAATTTCATAGCTAAATTATTATATATACTTTACATAAAGTAGACAAAAGAGGTTCACAATTGTTACAAACATGTTGATGAAAACCTACAAAGAGTCAGATTACTTTATTCACTATTCCCCCTCCCCCCAACCTTCAAGCACCCCACTCCTGAGCTTAGCAGTTGAGTCATCACCATGACACCCTACTGGTTGTAGAGAAGTTTCACTTAAAAAATACAATCAATTGCCACATGAAAAAATAGGGAAATGAAAATTTTATATTGCAGTCTCCTTTCACACAAATCAAACCACCAAAATTACTTGCATTTATCTGGTAAAACTCACATAGGAATATTGTTTTTTTTTATTCATTGCCATAATAAAAGCCATTGCAGTGCCTTAAACATGGTCATTATATTTTAAAGTTTGTTGCCCTGAAATTAATGCATTGTCCTTTAAATTAAAAATCTTTAATTATTAATTTTGCATTAATTTCTAATCATGCATTGTTTTCCTAAAAATTTGGTAGCAACTCCTCAAAAACTAGCTTGCATCATTACTTTAAAGTAGAATAGCAGATACGGCCCAACTTTATTCAAAACTCTAGTTAACAGATTCTTGGCTTTTAGGTTGAGCCCTGTGAAAACATTGATAAGCCTAATGTTGAACCATGTCTTGTTGCAGTCATCTTTAAGGGCTATTAACCAGTGAAGGCCTGGTAATTGGCACAGAATTTTTATAGGACCACTCATAGCAAGCTGTGATTGCTCCCTGTAGGCGGCCATGATTGGAGGATGGTCTGGCCAATAAGGTGAGTCTGCTTTGTCGATGCAGAAGCATTGACAGTGGCTAATTCTTTGGCAGTGAATGTTCATGTTTATAGCAGAACAAATAATTCCAGATATTACTTGATCTGTATGCATCATCTCTGTTCATGTGCCAATCAGGACATGTTATCCTATAAGTATTTTGTGGACAGTCTCATTAGTTCGTTTTTCAACTATGGCTCTAGTGACAAGCTTTTTTTTTTAAACTTGGAATATGTTGTAAAATGGCTGCTTTCTAGTTTAAGCTGTTTACCATGTGCAAGTGCCATGTTGATAAATTAAATTATTTCATTTGTAATAATCAGAATATTTTACAAACTTTAAAAAATAAAATTTTAAATGTGTGTGTTGTGTTTGTTATTAGGAAAAGCAAATATTTATTTTCCAAGAAGATGAAGAAGAGATATGTGATGATATTAGTGTATACATTTTCAATATTTGGATGCAACATAACGAGGGCATCATACCAGAAGGGCGTATCAACATATTGCAAAAAGTGTTGATACGCCCTTCTGGTATGATGCCCTCGATAAGATATGCAGTCTCATAGAAAAGTCTTTAAAACTGTAATAAATATTTATGATGTGTTACAAACACGCAGTGTTTAATTATAGCAATATTGATTCAGTTGCTACACTAAACTCATTTTTGGGGATTGTAGTGTATTATTGAACACAATTAATTGTTTCGACTTAATGGAGAAAGACAAAAGTTTGATATTCATGTCACAAATAAGTTCAAGAGCCTCTGAACTCACATGGCTGACCATGGTTAACTTATAACTCAGTTAGTTTTATTAAGCTTGTTTGGTTTTATGAAGACTAAGTTTATAGAAGTTTTTCCAGCTATAATTGGGTGCTATTAAATTGAACATGGGAAATTACAAAAAAAGTGATAATAATTTATATTCTCTAATAAGTTTACCAAAATTTTTTAACTCATAATTATATTATAAGTAAAGTTATGTGGTAGAATAAATACACTGCTAATCAGTTAATAAATGGGCACAACTTTTTTGAGGATATTAAAAGAATATCAGGTTATGCTTTTTTAATGTTAATATTTCTAAATTTTTCAATTGAATGTTGATGTTTTGTATGGACTTTTCCACTTTTGTTTTCTCCAGGTGGCTTGACGCAACTAGCTTCTCGGTTCTCTCTCGCTTTATTCCCTGGGTCTTTAACTATATTCAGCCTTTACCCCTTTACTGCAATCTTCATGAAAACTTCAGTCATTATTAAGCTAACACGTGTAATACTTAGGGTCCTAGATTTCGGGACTGTGGAGCCGACCTGTTTACCTGATATGTTTTGTACATTACTTAACAATAATGATCTCACTTATAGATACATTTCTAAATTTAATAAAACAGATAAGGATTTTATATTTTAATTATTTGCTACCCTTTATTTTTTATTTTTGCAATCAGTCTCTACTTGTTCAAATATTATTATATTGCATATTACATATTCCTCTCCGTTTTGTTTGTCATGTCTTGTATATGTCAATGTCTTTGTTAATGTATGTGTGTTGTTTTGTACTTTTGTATTTGTTTTCTTTATGTAATTGTTGTTTCTGTGTTTTTATATTGTGCTCGCCAAACAAGTTTCCCTGATGTCAGTGGGCATGTTACAAATGTAAATAAATGAATAAAAAATAAACATAATAAGGGACTACAATGAGTCTTTTTCCTTTTTTTTTTTTCCTATCCACTTTGTTTCTATTTACCATGAAGAAATTGTTTTTAATTGGTTTAAATGGTTCACCAGTTTCTCCAGATTTGTAGTGATTGTCTTAGTGCTGCAATTATGTAGATTTTGAATTACTCCCCACAGTGGTAAGTGGAACCCACCAAACTATTATTCACTTGTAAAGACTTTTATTTTCCTTCTGCCACCATTTTTGTTCTTCGCCTGGTTTACTCTTTATCACTGCGATACTTTACACTGTCGCAGTGGGGTTCAATTACCAAGTTCATCTACTGGTTCAATAACCTGTTCAAGTCAGAGTTCAAGCCCCTGTTCGAATCTGTATACCCAGGATGGTTTTGCCTCCGAGACATAGAGCCACTTTGCGATGTAGATAACCTCCTCGGGCCAATATCCATCCCTCATTACCGCGGCTGGGTACACAGGCAAATAAGTGCCATAAATGGAAGTAAAAAAAACTTTAATATGTTTTACATATAATATGAAACAACTAATGCTAATCAAAATCTCAATTTTATTTCTAATATAAAAATTATATTGTAAACCCTCCAGTGTTTCATAGGTTTTTCTTGAGCATTTATAATCAAACACATTTCCTTTGTAGTTTTTTTAAAACTCTCATTTGCCATACAGCTGTTTACAGTTTGCAGAACTTTAAACTATTGAAAGCCAAAGATAAAACCTACTTACTTTTTTATTATTATATATTTATTTTACTTTTAACTTAATGATTCACCTGGCCAAATTATGTAATGCCATTAAAACTAAATTTTTAATGTGCTTCGGTGCTTTAACCTCTGTTTTTCTCTATTTTGTATCTTAGATTTTTTTTACCAGCAAAACTTCTAAACAATATATTTTACTCAAGGAAGTAGTGAGGTTTAAAAGTATGCGCTAGTTAAAACAAATTTGGTGGATGTTAATAAAATTTTGTACAGAATTTTATTCAGTCATTTTAGTTACCTGTATGAACTTTTGTACTTTTTTCCTCAAATTAATTGAGATATTTGATTTTTAGTTATGATAATATAAGGAGTTTTAATAAAGTGCTGCTAAGTTTTAATCTTGTTTTCTTTTTATGTTTTGGACGTTTGAATTATAAATTAGGCCCCAAACGTACAGCACAGGCCCCGATGGTCTGTTGGTTCACTGGGACGTAGTTCCCATGTTGTTTCGTACCTAGACAACGAGGTCGCTAGGGACATTTCATAAAGGCAGAGGACTGTGAGTAGCGATCAGCATAAGTGAGTGAGTGTTTTTACTCAGAGCTATCATGTAAAGGCCCTGTAGTTTTTTTTGTGAGAAAAATAAAAGTCCAAATTCATTTCAATTGATTTTATTTGAGAATCACCATTAATTGTTTTGAGTCATTTAACAGTCATAAACAGAACTTTACACCAGACTACCTGCAACTTCTGATGTAATAATTTTTCAAGTTTTTATGTATGTGCAATCTAGATCAATTGTGAGCCAGCCGGAGGTCTGGATTGTCACAACATATTTGACGAAAAACAATTATTTAATTGTAAGGTCTAGTTTTGATGTTCTCAGAAGTTGTTTAATTTAATTTGAATACATGAATTAGATGTGATGTGTGTACAGACATGGAATGATCGCTAAATGTTATTAATAAATGTCTCAGAGGTGGCAATGAGAGGTCAACATTAAACAAGTATGTAGCAGCCAAAGCTCTGCACATTGAAAAACACCCAATGTGGGCAGCTTCAGCTTCTTTTTTCAAAGGGGAAGGGAATAAAGGTAGACAATGAAAAACATCACAATATGCAGATGAGTTTATTTTAACTCTTATTATAACTGTCAATAAGACCCACACTTGTGTATAGTGTACTGAAGTATTTTAGTTCATTGCACAATTGAGTGTCTTCTTATTGATCCAAACATAATGTAATATATAAATATTTACCATGCTAGAAATATAGCAACACTTGTTCAAAACAAATAACACGGCTTGTGCTAAATGTATAAAATATTTATTGTTGGGCCGATTGAACTCTTTAAATGTAATATTAAGACTAAAAAATAATTTACATTTAATATTAATGAAAAATACACGGAAACAAACGAAACCAATGAAATAAAAACATTGTTTATCCTATGTGGATTATTTTTCAAGTTTTCATTGATTAATAAAGCTAGAAGCAATAGAAAGCATGATAAATTTTATACGTTTGGTATAACAAAGAATTGATCTGCAGGCGAGTAGCAAGTATGCGAGTGAGCAAGTATGCAAATGTGCTAGTGCACAAGTATATAAATGTGTTATAATGCAAACATACCATCAATCGCAGCTGTTGCCATCTGTGTTTTCTGCAAGTAATTTTATAGCTTAAGTGTGGTACACAAATTCGCATTGCACTATTCGTTACCCACTCAACTTTATAATTTTGGCTATGCATTTATACTTCAACACCTCACCTTACTTTACCAACTGTAAAGAAGTTTCACTTCAAAAATGGTGAAACTAAATCAAGAAGCACAAGTTAAAACAAACAATGGAGTCTGGAGGTTTGTGAGCAGAAAGATATCAGATAAAATACACACAAAGATGCTGTCTTTGTATTTGTCAGAGAAAAATCAGGTAGATCACCAAGAGCGGTTCGCGAGCAGCTCATTGTGCTAAAAATCCTGTCCCAATCAGAGGGATGATACTAGATAGGGGCTATGAAACTTTTATCTGAAGTCTGTACCTACGCTATTACCAACCTCAAAATAATGTACCAAGCCATATACTTTTAAGGTATGTTTTATAATTGAGCGAAAAAAATTTACATATATTAAAATATTACCTCCATTGTGGATATATATAAAACTATTTTAAAAGTGGTTGCACTGTTACACTCAAATTTGTTTTTGTGACAGGTGTTTATAGTTTACACACAAATATTTGCTAGACAACTTGAAAATTCTAATTAAATTCATTACACAAATCAAAAATTGGCCAGAAAAGATGTTGAGTGTGAGTTATAAACAAAAACCTCAACATAATGACAGACTATTGACAAAATACCTAGCCTATGAAAAAAAAAAAAAAAAAAAATCAACCAAAATGCCACTTGCATGGCCATAAAAATACATTTTTTGAGCATAAAGACATAAAATATATTTTGACAAAAGGAAGACATTCAACATGAACATATATATTAGTTACTGGCATTAATATGCACAACAAGAGCACCACTAAGTATTAAAAATGCTTCTTTTTTACATATGATTTAATAGATTTTCCTTGTCCTTATAGACTGAGGTTGGTATGTATACGGAGACCTACTGCTCACCCACCACTCCCAAAAGAGACTATCCAATAGGAAATATCCCCAACATGGAAGTGACGTCTTTCCCTCCTAATCATGAGAACTAGCGGCTCGCGAACAGTTTGACTCGCAAATAAATATGCACCTTCATATAACGCATGGCAATGCCACACCTTCATGGAAGATGATATGCCTGTGATGATAAGTCTTCTACCAAACATGACTACTAGTGCTCTCCAGTGAAACAGAATCACAACCATGACAGTGAACTGAGCCCTTAATAATGTTATGTTTGTTTCTATTGCTGAGCACCAATATATATTTTAGTTTCTCTGGAGCAACATTAAACAAAATGTCTAAAATACATAAAGTTATTATTTATCAAACTTTGCTTACACATTGTGTGTAAAACTTATACTGCACACCTGTGACAGTGGACTTGTGGAAAAATAATGTATCAAACTTGGTGTCCCAATGGTGTGGAGAGAACCAAAAAACCTTTTTTTACGACTGTTATTTTTATATTATGAATATTACCAGCTTGAAATGAAATAATCACAGCAAATGGACATATCCTGATTTAGCATCTTCAAGACGGCCTGTTCCTCACTTAGGCAAAATTTCTATTCCATCGTTCTTTTATATTCCAGAGGTCTATGAGTATGAGTTTCATCTACCTGATGTTTCTTGAAATGAGGACTGAAGGAGCGACTATGATTATGAGGGAGCATCATCAAGTCCTAGCGTTTCAATCAAAATGAGTTAAGTTAACTAATAAGGGACCTCAGTCCCTCAAAAGAATCATCTGAATTACTTGCTTCTAGATTAAATGAGAAGAATAT
Source organism: Bacillus rossius redtenbacheri (assembly GCF_032445375.1). Classification (NCBI taxonomy): domain Eukaryota; kingdom Metazoa; phylum Arthropoda; class Insecta; order Phasmatodea; family Bacillidae; genus Bacillus; species Bacillus rossius. The sequence continues at coordinate 121,459,399 of NC_086331.1, forward strand.
GCTTGAAATTTCAGTATACCAAGTGAGTATGCACGACCGTTACGGTTTTCCCCAGCACCTTTCACTTGAAACCTGAATGGGGCTCAGTGGATGCTTAAGCTCTGATATGTTCGAGCCTGAGTCTGGGCCTGTGGATGTGTCCACTGCCCAGGCCAATAAAGAACTTTCTACTATAGTCGACCAGCAATTAAATAGTTTGCACCAGAGTGTACAAATAGGAACAGTCGCAAGACTGACTTTACTCTACCACCATCTACGAGTTGACATGATGCACCAGAAGGGCCGAAGTTGCAAAGGCCACTGTGCTTTCGCACTATGTTATGTCAGCCAGTTAGCTGTCATGCTGGTCTGTTTCCACGTATAACATCAATGCTACAGCTCCAAGGGGATTGGTGGTATAAGTCCCGCAGGCCATGACTGCTGAACGAGTCAGAAAGTCGCAGAGGGGACACACACCAGAGGAAGGGTACAGGTGAAGGCTCCAAAGAGCGAGCCAGGTACCAGTGGGCAAGCTGTGATACACGCCAGGAGAGGAGCCACGAGTGAGGCCTGCAACGAATCGCAGACACCAGACACAGCACGAGTCGCAGACCAATCAGGCACCTGGGCAAGTAGTACTCACTGCATACACGACCCAACAAGTGGCAAGCAGCAAGGAGATGCAGCCGTCCCCATCACCACAACTCGCAGAGCAAGTTGTCCACTGACAAACAGTAGTCACTGCTTGTTATTACGCAACGATTCATGAGGTGATTTGGAGCTGGAAGGAGATGATGCAGCCATCGGCGTCACCACAACTCACAGAGTGAGTTAAGCACAGGTGAGTAGTGCTCGCTGGTTGGACTATGGAACGAGTGCCGAGCGGGGTGCACCCACAAAAAGTCACTCCCGATGCCCATATCCCACGACAAACATACCAGGAGGGTGCGATGCACTCACTGGTCCGGGATATCTCCATTCCCCGTAGAGCACAGCGTTTAATCGGGCGAGCAACCACCATAACAATACGCCGATATTCCCGGTGGTGATATACATTGCCTTATTTTGCAGGGTAAAATTGTTAAGTCAATTCCTAAGAAAAATAACAATGGGTCGTAAAGCTAGTATCAAGAGTGACTGTAATAACAGACCTCGAGTGTTCTTGAGTAGCCACAATTCACCAGTCATAACTAGCCAGATACTCTGCATTGCAGACAAGCGAGTAACATATAAGTCACATCATTTTTAACATGATTTTCAATAAATATAGGGTTGTTTCGTGTGTGGTTCTTTATGTATATACTATATTGTATTATTAAGCCACAACCCCATTATTGCCAGGAAAGTGGCTGAATGAAGGAATACAAGAGCAACTGCATATTTTCCCAGCAGCTGTACAAGTCATATCAAATAATTTAAATGTAATGTCAAAAGTACAGGCTGTCCATAAAAAAATGTACCAGTTTCAATGATATAATAACACTTTAATTTAGACTACTTACATAGTTAAATTTAAGTAAAAAAAAAAATTATTAAGTTGTTCACTTTCTAAAAGAAATAACTATCTTGCCACAAAACCTTTGTGTTTCTCTGTCATATTGCCAATTGTAACAAAGTCAAAAGTACAACATTAAAGCCACCAATGAAAAAGTGTCATAGACATATCTGTGGAATGTTACACTAATGGGTTATGTAGATGTCAGTGATTACATGGCCGTGCCCAAGAAAAAAAAAGGAGACTCCCTCCCATTGTGAAATAAAATAGTCAGAAAATATTACAAAGCATAACATAATATTAGTTGGAAACATATCTGCTGCAACAGTTTGATAAGTTTATTCAGTTAATGTTTTTTATAGCTAAATTCTGTGTAGAAGAATATTATAAGGGTTTAATATCTAAAACTAAGTGTTAATGAAAAATGTCCTATTATAAAAAAAAAAACCTCCACAGTTTCAAGTTTTGTGCATGGGATTGAGCGATGATAGCAGCTGTTCTACGCGCTGCAAAATAAAATTCTTTACAAATAAAGTGCCAATTTTCGACTGGTGTTTCAATTGACATTTCGTCACTGACAGCTAAATTTTCTATACAAACTATCAAAACTATTTTTGATTTTCCATTAGCGAGTTTTGTGTCATACAAAAAAAAATACAGAAAGGGGGGTTTTGATAAAGAAAAAAAAAAAAGATCTGACAAATACATGGTGTAAATAAAGCACAAGTAAGTAACCATGTGAAAATTGTATTTCTACAATAGCTGTTTACAGTAACCATCTGGAAAGGTCATGCTCGGGGTGAAGGGTGAAGCCAACTCGAGGGAAAAGATGTTCCAAAGAAATATCGAAAGCATCTTGGCCAAAAGGGACGGGGTTCTTCGGAGTCAAGAATATTCTTAATTCCAAATAAAGTGCCAATTTTTTGAAAAATGTTTCAACAAAAACTTTGACATTCACAACCGAATGTGACTGGATAATTTGCAAAACTTACATTACCTATAAGAGTTTTACCTTAATCTGCTTAGTTTTACGTGGAATTATCACGAGGCCGGCCATGGAAAGGGAGCTCCAGATGGGGTGTGTGTAACTTGTAAAAGGACCGCAGATAGACTTGCTACAAGTGGCACCGATATTTCATCGTTAGAAGACTTATCCCAGGCACTTCAGAAAATTTGCTGAACATCAAAGTTTTTACCACTGATGATGCAGACATTTTGGACAAGAAACGAAACTGGAATCAGTAGAAAATATAAAAACATTTTCAGGCACACTAAAAGTTCACCAAATTATTGGAAGTGTATTTCTTCCCAATCGTTTGGCAGTGAAAAGTTAAGCTGTTTCTGCAACCTTGGTAACTGCAGTCATTTTACATTGGGTACCTTGGATTATTCAAAAATTAATCCTAAACGTCTAATATATATGGATCCATATCTGATTCTGATGATTAACCACTAGCATCACTATCTGAGAATGACATGGAGAAGACACAAGAATTTCCACAGCTCTCTGACCCATAATTTTGCAAAAAGATGAGACAGGTAGAAGATGACCTGAGGCCTTCAACATCAGGGAAAAAATTGTTATGCTGGTCAAACATCTACAGAGAAATACAGAATACCATTATGTAGCCAAGTGCACTGGTGTTGAAGAAGAGGATAAAGTTCAAGTAATATTCTGTAAAATCTTTGATAACACTAAAAAGAATTTCAAAATTGACAATAATGATATTTCATTTATCACATGGGATCAGAGTATAGAAGATCTACGAGCACCAAATCTAAAAATTAAAGGACAGTGAATGTTCTATGCATTCAATGAGAATATTAATATCTATGAGCAGGTCATAAAAAAATACATTTACCTTTTAATTTTTCAGTTAGTGTTTTGTTAGTTTCCTTTAGAATTGTTTTAATGGTAAGAGTGATTTTTTGTTTAATTTAAAGTTGACATTGAACGGTGAGTTATAATTTAATAACTGTATTTTTGATTTCATGTTTATTTTGTGCTGATTTTTGTTTGTAAGAACCAAAAACCTTTAGGTACCTTTAAATTTTTGTTTTTTTATGGTAAGAGATATCTGTGTTATGTTCAAGTCAATGCTAAGATTATTATTCAACTACAAATTTCTGTTATAAAGTTTCACAATATTATTAATAAAAGGTCTGATAATTAATAATTATAAAATAATAAAATAAAGTTGATTCTTAAAAGAAAGTCTGTTTTCTTTCATAAAGCAACTATTAAATACCTCTCCTGTTCAACAAGTAACCTACACTGTACATCTAGTTTCTCTCCTGTATTGAGTATCTCCCCTGGTCTCTCATAAAACAAGATAAAATAAACAAATTGACTGGCCGAATTGCAGAGATGCCCAAATTATTAGTTTCAATAAAAATGTTATATAATTAGATCAAAATTCTAACATTTATGTTGTCCTGCCTATCTTAACAAGTAAGTAACTCTTAAGTTAGAATAATACACATAGTAATTTAACACGTGTTTCAAAACGTGTGAATTTAAAACTAGTTTGAACCACAAAACGAAACTTGCAGATTTTGATAAGCATTAACACAAGCATTTTTGGCATAAACAGAAAATTTTTATCCGGTCCTCCTTTTAAGATATCTGACCTTGAAATTAGCAAAATTTAAACATTTGATGGAAAAAAAAAGAAGCAGGAAATGGTTAACACCCATACTTTAACTCAACACAGCAGGAAAATACTTTAGCCATAGTTATTACATGTAAATTTTTGTCTTATGGTTCCAAAACCTTAGAGGGTCATAAAAAATGCTGAATATGTTCAATATTTTCACATGAGTCAAGGTCATTTTACTTCAGATTCCTAAAATTATTTAATATATTTTTATAAATTGTATGTAAACCTATAAATGTTTCTTTTCATCAGCAAAAACAAGAGAAACTTTTTTTAAGACAAGGCCAACAATAAACTTTTATCAAAACATCTACAAGGCTCTGTTTCTGCACGCAGTAGCAAAGATAATCAAGTCTTGATTCAAAATGGTGGCAGATAAAATTAAATAAAATTAGTCTAAGCTATTTATTAATAGGGAATTATTGGGTAATAAAAAAAATTAAATAAAATTAGTACTAAGCTATTGATTAATAGGGAATTATTTGGTAAACAAAAAAAATTTCTAAAATGGTCAAGCAACCACATCTTCGTGATTTCATAAGGAATGACATGAATCAGGGTAAATTGTGGGGTTAAAGCCTTTAAAAATGAGAAAAATAGTTATTGAAATATTACTAAATATTTCTAACAAGAAAATTAAAACAAATGAAATAGTTGTCCCTTAAGTAGGATTTACTCTTTTAAAATTGGCAAACCACACAATTTTTGCTGACTTCAAAGTCATTCTCCACTATCAAAATTCCTAGAATCCAGCTAGAAAAAAATTTATAGTGGTTTATGTGATTGCAGCAAATATCTCTGTTACGTCACTTGATACCTGTCGCTTCGCAACAAGTTCTGGTTTTAAGGCAAACTGTTTGCAAGCACAGTAGAAACTCACAGTCACGCATGGTGGTGCCCACGTTACTGCATAGGCAAACGTTTAAATGGTTAATTACATGAGAAGTTCTTGAAATATCATAATTTTAAATATTGTTCATACCTAATTCAGGAATGAATGATTAATCTAACATAGAAAATGACCCAGACCCTTCATGAAATTTTTTTTATATCATAACACCCAAAACCAGTTAAATAACTCACCCCATTAGCAATAATAGGAATGTGCAAAAATGTGTTCCCTATAAAATCAATTAAATATTGTGTAAAATACCTCTTCTCTCAACTATTTCACTTGGAGAAAATGGCTCCAATTGCAGCAAGTTTGAACTCTCAAACGGAAAAAATAGTTTAAAATGACAAAACGCAATGTTAACAACCTGTAAAATATCCCCATGGTAAATATGTAGTTAGCGGTATTTGCGGAAAAAAATTTTAAAAATCTGAAAATACCTTTATTAGATGCTCTTCAACTTCCTCTTTTCATTAAAAGCGGCGGAGGTAAGAAATTCCAAATTTCATCATATGTAGTTGAGCGGTATTTGCGAAAAAAAAATGTTAAAAATCCGAAAATACCTTTATTAGATGCTCTTCAACTTCCTCTTTTCATTAAAAGCGGCGGAGATAAGAAACTCCAAATACTTTAGGAGATATCGCTGTTCTTATTTTGCTATACAAGACCTGTGTAATCAATTGATCGCCGCAATTTTTTTTATTGCCATGTGTTTGTGAATGCCTAATTAATGAAAATGGTTGATTAGGTCAGGTCAGTTACATTATAAATACTTTGAAACTAAGCGTACATTAAAAATAATATGAATTAATTTCAATGGTTCTTTAGTTTTAAAGTATTTATAATGTAACTGACCTGACCTAACAAACCGGGACAAAGGATGAACAGTAACAACTCACGTAAAATTTTTTTGTTACTTATTACTTGCACAACAATAACAAATAAGACTTTAAAATTAGAAACGTTAGAAACTCGCCTAAGTTGGAGGCGGTAATTAAACACTGTTTTAAACAATAAATGAACTAAATAATCACGTATTGGTTCATTTTAATTCTGGCCTATCACGAACAATCACGTGACATCATTATCCAATAAAAAAATAGATACTCGTAAACAAGAAACAATTGTGAAAGCCACATGAATACACTGGTATAATTGTGATGAAATTTAAAAATTCGATATCTCCTAAAGTATTTGGAATTTCTTATCTCCGCCACTTTTAATGAAAAGAGGAAGTTGAAGAGCATCTAATAAAGGTATTTTCGGATTTTTTAAAAATTTTTTTTCGCAAATACAGCTCAACTACATATGATGAAATTTAAAAATTTAATATCTCCTAAAGTATTTGGAATTTCTTACCTCCGCCGCTTTTATTGAAAAGAGGAAGTTAAAGAACATAGAATAAAAGTATTTTCGGATTTTTAACATTTTTTTTTCGCAAATACCGCCTAACTACATATTTACCATACCCATAAATAAAAGAAGTTAGCTATAAATAATATCAAAACCACACTATAAAAACATTAAAACCAAAACAAAATACACAATACCGTAAGAAAACATGTTTTTAACTATGAAATAATATTTAAAAAAACTAGTTTTAACATACTCCCGAGCCCTTACGAAAACACCTGAAGTTATAACCTGCTTCAGCAACTGTTTTATAGCATAATAACTATGCAGCTAACCAAACAAAATGATCAAGTAGAAATGAACATCTTTAGCAGGTAATTAAAATCTAACAATATTGCTCTCCTGCCTCAAAATAAACACCACAAAGGTCAGTAGAACTGAAAAATAATTCATTTTAAGTCTTTTCATTCAGAAGCTAATAAATTAAAAAATTACCAGAGTTCTTTCAAAGTGAAAAGTAAACTAATAATGACGAGGGGTAACAACACATTTTAGGTTTTTCTTCAAAGAATTTCATCCAAAAATTTAACAATTTCATTTTCTCTTAATATTAACTATCATTAACAATTGCTGTTACTTTTAAAAATACAAGTACACTACTGGTACCAGCGGACGTCTGTGCATACCTCAGTTGGAAGGGGGGGGGGGGAGCAGGGTATGGAACAAGAGGGGGGGAATAGATGGGCATGCAGGTAAGGCAATGCTATCAGCTGTTCTAAAAACATCAGCTACTCGTTCAGTTGCGGGGAAGGCTATAGAGTATATTAAACGTAAATATTCTTTAAGTGTTTGTTAAATATTGACAAAGAGTATTTGACATTATAAATATATTTCAGTCAGTTAAGTATTTGTAGTCGATTTTAAAAAGTTATGTTGTTGTATTCTATTAAACCCACGTAAATATTTTATAAGCACTAGAAATTTTGTGGTTGCTTGAATTTAGAACAATTTGTACGAGTTGTTTAATTTATTGGTACGAATGCGTGGTTATACATTTTAATCTGTGCCTTCTAACTGTATGTACATTTTTAGTTCAGAAAAAATTTAATGCATGTTTTATTGTTAAAAACCTAATTCTTAATTTTTATTTGATTATACTTTACAAACTTTCCCTTAAGTGTGGTAGTTCTTTCTTACAATATTGTAAAGTGATGCTTACTGTTACAATATTTGGGCGCATAAAATTAACAAAATTTATATAACTGACTTGAAACACACAAGAACACTGTTATATGTTGTAGCTAACATATGCCTCTGTGTCCGGTACTGTTCTCTAATGTTTGCTGTAGTTACTCAAGAACAAAAAGCAAATTTTTTAGATCCACGCATATGCAGCCAAGCCGTACCGTTGTCGCCCGGCCACAAACTGGGCCGTGATGAATTTCAGTCAACCAGGTAGGAGGGGACTAGCAAACAGAGAAATCTGCCAGTAACAGTCCTTTATCACAAGATTGTAATGTGATGGACATAGTAAAGATTGATTTGTTGTGTTAGCCAAAATGTTTGGCTGATATCAGTTCACTGAAAATGGATTTATATTTTTAATAGAAACACTGGTAATTTTGAATTGGAGCCACTTGTCTGGAAAAATAAATTGAAATATCCAAAATGCTTTATAATTTTTCATATAATTTTTCAAATAATTTTTGGGTTAAATGTCTCGTGTTGAAGCTTTTTCGTAAATAAAATAATAAAATTTGGAAAATATATTTACCCTGAAAACAGCATTTCTAAATTCCCACTGGTTTTTGAGAAATAACCACTTATAGGTTTCATTACAATATCTGTGCATTGATGCGGCCACCGCTATTTTTTTGCTTTCCCATGTGGGTCTGTGTTTATTTTTCTGAGAACTTAAGTCAAATATTGAGAATAGTCATTTAGGTAAACTACATAAAAAATACCTTAAAATATTGTGGATGATTAGTTAGATTAGTATAGCTACATTTAAAAAACTTTCCAATATTTGAATGGTTGATAAGCAATAACCAATTTATGATGGAGCTATCATGACCTAAACAACCATTCACAATATTCTTAATGTAGCTATACTAACCTTATCAACTGTCCAAACTTTTTTTTAAGTATTTTTCAAGTACCTTGACTATTTTCTAATTTCTCCTTCACATAAACCTATGAAATATGAATAACAACATGGGCATCTTTCATGTACGTATTTATCCTGTAATGTGTGCTACTGAGTTGCTTGTGCGAGCTACGGACTTTGGTAACATTCTGTGAACTTCGGAAATATTCGGGCCTCTGAATGGACTTGTGCGAACTGGTTGCTATGCTTCGTTGTAATTTCTAAGCAAACTTTAAATAATTTTAAAATGTTTTTAAAAATATATACTAACTTAACTAACCATCCAAAATAAATTGAAATATTTTTAATGGAGCTAACCTTATTCCAAAAGACAATTCTCACAAAGTAACAAATTTAAAATATTTATTCCGAACATACACAAATGCTGCCTCGGAATGGCAGATTCTGTAATTGTCCATGCATAAGAACGTAAAACAGTTATGGCGATGGCTGCATCAATGCATAGGTATTATAATGTAAGCTAAAAATGGTGATTTCTCATACACTAACATTTCTTGTTTTTGAAAAAAGTATTTTCTGAATTTTATTATTATTTTCTGGAAAAGCCACAATGTAAGAAAATTACCTTATATATTACAAATCTTTGTTACATGAGAATGGACTGTTGGCTTGGATTAGATAAATTAAAAATACTTTTAACATGTACAGTCAGTTCGGTTAAATTAGCTACATTAAAAAAACTAAACAACAATAAGAGCAATTGGTTACATATGATAAGCTTACTACATTTTAAATCAGTAATTCCTAATCAAATACTGAAATGATTTTACATTATCTTCAATGCTGCTAACCTAACCAAACAATCATATAATTTTTAAGTATTGTAATATTGCTAACCTATTAACCATCCACAATATTTTTAAGTACTGTATTTTAATGTAGCTAACCTGGCCTGTAAAAAATTTTGAAGCAGAAGGAGAATTTATCTCAACATACACACCATAACACAAATTTGTAATATATACACCTAACCTAGCCAATGGTTTAAATCCTAAATTACTTACGTTATCACAACGCACTCTTAGAAAAAGATTTAAAAAATATGTCAGGAAATATTTTAAAAAAAAATTGAAATATTTCCCAGAAAATTGACTCACCTTCGGAATTACCAAAATACTTAACACTGATTCTTTCTACTCGAGCCAGTGTGATTTGTACAATAAATAACCGTACCTTGTTTTTGTTTCCGAGGCCACCAATAATATGTTGCAGGAATTAATAATAACGCTAAAAAAGATAAAAGAAAATAGAAAAATGTGCCTCCACTTTCATCATATTGGAATTTCTGGCCTCCCATTACGTCTGAATTTTGCCGCAAGTAAACAGCTAACCAACATACATAAACACCGCCACTTCTACACGTCAGCTCACGGAGAGCAAAACATAACAGCTGTCATTTCCAACATCTATGGTGAAAAATGTTGTCACGGACGGGTAGCCAAGTTATTCACTGGTCATAATCGACTTTCCCGTTCGAGCATATTCGTGCATTTTCGGATATGTTATAAAATACTCTTTGGAATACAAACAATAAATACAATTTAAACACTCTGTGTAAAGCCGAGACCACAAAGGAAACTTCACGATGTTGGCTATATTTGCGTTGTTTGCTATGTTCGCTGCGCCAGGTGGCCAGACAGAATAGTCCAGTTTACTATGTAGTAAAGACAAATGCAGTGGAATTCAAGCGATGATTCCGACGATGGTAATATTCTGCTGGCTCTCACAGTTTGTAAACGTAAAAAGAAACCTGGCAGATGTTTGGCAACTATCGATATACCTGTTACCGCCAAAATCCTGGAAATAGCAGCAACATCGGACGAAATAAATGGTGTTATTTTAATTTTCTCAAGTACCTACTTTTAATGTTGTGATTATTTCTTATTGTGACCATTCAAGTGTACAAAATGTATTCCATAATAGTTTGCAACCATAAAGTATCATTTAGCACACCAATATGTATAGTACATATATCCCCCAATATTTACAAAATTGAATTATATGAGTTTATAGTATCAGAAGAGTCCGGCATTAGGACTTAACCAACAAAAAAGTGAGCTCTGCGCATGCGCATTATTTGGCCAACAGATCGACAATGGATAAGACACCAAAATCTTTAGCCTAAAATAAGGTACTGGCCGTGTCCTCTCCTGCACTAGGAATATGGTCAGGGTACAGGTGTAACATATTAAATACATAAACCCTCATTTTTGTATCTTGGAATACTAGCCTTAATGTCATAGGTGCATGCCTCGATTGGCAGACTGTATAAATAATTATTATTTATTTTTAACCTACACTTTGAAATCTAACTATGAGATCTTCAGTGTGGCCATGAGGGTGGCTTACACAGCTCTTAAACCGATTGGTTTCCTAAAGGCTTTATAACTGATTCAAACAAGAACTATACAAAAGTGAGTTGAAAATTTGGCAATGAGAATAAATATGTGTTTGAGAAACCGTGTTACTTTTTGGCCATGTGCCGACTAGCCACAGATATCAGGCATTTGGGACATCTTAAGAGCCCACTGTAAAATCTTATAGGTACTTATTGTGTGCCCAATGCCATGAGTGGACCAGACCTTGGTAATGTCGGTAAGTGTATAGGGAGTGTCCGAATCTCGTTTCCTATACAGGTAACATCCTTCCTTGAGAGGAGTCTCCACTAAGTTCACGTGCCCTTATCATATGGTGACATCAACTTTAACATTTTTCTTTACCAAATATAACCCTCCGAACTGTGAAAAAGGCTCCGAAGAGTGTGAGGAGAGAGAGATAGAGAGAGTAAAGCTACCTTAATTACCAGCCCTGTACATACGAACATGTGATATGTGCGATTGTGCGCTGAAGCTTGGAGCCAGCAGATGAGTGGTGTTGATTACTAGAATCGGCTGACTAAAGTGGCACCACAAATACACTGTGTAGAACAAGTTCGGCCAGACTTCGAGGCACAACAGCAGTCGGGAAAAGGGTGGCAGGGAACAGCGAACTAATCCAGCCCACATCCCCTACTCCTCTAGATAACAAGAGGTCAATGGCAATGGGACCTCTCTTGGGTTTCATGGAAGCCATAGATTATAAACTACTCTGAACCTCAGTTGTTGTCAACGGTCATGCCATTAAAACCCTCATTGTCACATTGGTCAGCCACAACTGTATCTCGGCGAGACTTACTGAACCTTCTCAGTTCCAGCCTTCTCAGTTTGAACCTAGGCCAGCCCGACTCTAGCTTGCCACTACCCAGGATGCCTGCCACACACAGGGAATCGTGATGCTGCACATGGACATATGGGATCAGAGATTGGTTGAAACTGCCTTGGTGATCTATGACTTGCGAGACGATGTCATCTTAGGGCTGGCATGTCTCTACGAGCAGGATGCAAGGATCGAGGTTGAGAATGGTGCATGCACATCGCCACTCAGGGCCACTGCACCATCTACGGACTTGCATACCCACCACCAGCGACTAAAAACAAGGTCAGTCTAGAAAAATTAGAAATGGAGTTCCTCACGAGTGCCAAGCAACCTTCCAACATGTCCTTGACCAAAATTATTGTAACATTTTCATGACCATGGACTCCCTAAAATGTACCACCATAACTGAACATGCCATGCCAACCCATCCACATGAACCAATGTTCGTTCCACCAGGAATTTACAGACACTCAAGCCGAAAAACCATTCTAGACCAGGACCAAGTAATGTTGTTCAATGGCATAATCGAGCCCAATGAGATCCTCTACAAATTTCAGATTGTACTTGCAGAGAAAAATAATGTGAAGATAGTTTTTTTTGCACGAACTTTAGACTGATAAACATAGTGAGGGTAAATGCCTTGCTTCCTTTCTGAAAATCTCCGACACACTAGCCGGACTAGGGAACACAAAAATATTTTCGTCACTTGATTTAAAATTAGGGTATTGCAGCTGCCTATATAGCTTGAAGACCGCCCGAAAACTGTTTTTATGATTCCGAACAGACAGATTTCCGTTATGCAGAAATCCTTTCGGCCTCCAAGACAAACCAGCAACACTTCAAATAATTATGACACGAGTCCTAGACAATTATTCAGACAAATTTGCGGCCGCATACCCAGACTATAATATTATATAGTCTCAGACATGGCCAGAACATGTGCATCCCCTATCACTAGTCTTATAGTGTTTCACCATGCACTGTCTCACATGTAATCATGACAAATTCCACCAGGGCCCCTATTCTTGACGCTGTTGGAATAATTCGGCTAGCGGAATTGCTTATTTCTGACAGAGATTTGCTAAACCCTATTTTTGAACACTAGATAGAGGAATTATACATCGGAATTATGTCACAAACTGTCGGGATTATTCCGCCGCCTCTTTTGCTGACAGAATCAAAATTCCTATAGAGATTTAAGAGTTCGTTGCCGACCTCCGTAGGATAGTCAGTTGCACAATGGCTTACAGTGTGAGGGGTCCTGGGTTCGAGTCATGGGTAAGACATGAGTGTAATATATGTTAGATTATTGCCATAATATGCAGGAATGAGAGAATATTGTATCAGTCCACATACTTCAGTTCTTTATTAAAACACATTTCACATAACGCTTCCCACATACATTTTTTCATAGAGGAAGCACCCACGATCTAAGTACCAACAGTACAACCCAAAATCATTTTTCCCAACTCCGGTTTAAGAAACTTCTTACAAAATAAAATCAACATGGCAACACATTCCAACACTTCCCCTTGTTGCCTGTTTGTTTTATTTATTATGAACACCCAGCAAATTTGAAAATGTGCTGGTCTTTGGACCTGCTAAACCTTTGGTTAATAAGTCTGATATATTTTCACCAGATGGAACATACTTAAGAATAACAGTATCATCATTTATGTATTCTCTTATTTTGTGATACATTACTTTAAAGTGCTTTGTTCTTTCTGCTACCCTTTTAGTTTCAGCTATTTGTTTAGCAGACTGATTATCCACATACAAAACATATGACCCATCAGTATACATAGTCCCATACCTAATTCAGACAGAAATTCTTTCATCCACACCAACTCTTTTGATGCCTCGAACATGGATATATACTCAGCATGTGTGGTGGAAGTTGCTATTTCCCCTTGTTTCTTACTTTTCCATGCAACAAGATATTTCCCTATAAATATAACATATCCACTTACATACTTTGCATCACTGTCATTTGCCCAATCTGCATCACAATAGCTACTTACAAAACCCTTGTCACGTCTATACACTAATTTATAATCTTGGGTTGAAACAAGGTATCTCATAACATGTTTAACACCCCGCCAATCTGTAACACTTGGGTTGTGGCACTTTCTGCTCAATTTTCCTACAATAAAGGCAATATCCGGTCTAGTGCATGTAGCTAAGTACAACAAGCAGCCTATAGCTTCCCTATAAATAGATTGATCAAAAGGTTCATTGTCAGAGTTGGCTGACAAGCTTTCCAAGTATGTCGAAGAACATCCTTTTGTTTGACTCATAGAAAATTTTTCCAATACACTGGCTATGTAGTTTGACTGACTCACAGTTAGGCAATCCTTTCCATCTCTACAAATTTCCCATCCAAATAAGGTTGACATACTTCCAAAATCTTTTATTTCAACCAGATTACCAAATTTGATCTTAAACTCATTAATTGCATCCATTTCACCCAACAATATCAGATCATCTACATACACACCAACAATTAGATTTTTTGAAGAGAGAAAAAACACATAGATCTGAAACACACTGTTTCATCCCTAGACTGAGCATTATATTAGAGACATGATCATTCCAATCTTTGCCAGCCTGATGTAACCCATATATACTCCTTTTTAATTCAACGACATATTCACCATCTGAGACATCATCTTTACACATTTCAGGCAATTTCATGAACACAGGAACTCTCAAAACACTATTTAGAAACACTGCATTGACATCAACATGTTGCAGATCCCAGCCCATCTGTACACTCAGTGCAAACATTATTCTGATACTGTTTCTTCTAATAACAGGACTATATGTTTCCCAGTAATCTATACCAAACTTTTGAGTATGACCTTGAGCCACAAGTCTAGCTTTGTATTTTTGTACCTTACCCTCCTTGTTAAATTTCCTTTTGAACACCCATCGGCACCCAATCACATTTACTCCTACAGGTTTCTTTACAACTATCCAATTTTGATTAAGTTGTAAATTATCTATTTCCTCTAACATGGCACTTCTCCAAAAGTCTTTCTCCTTACAATTAAGAGCTTCGCTTACGGTTTGAGGTTCCTTGTTATTGCTGTACTCTGACAAATTACAACAACCCACACAGTTGGAAGACTGTCTTGGTACTTTAATTCTCTCCGAATTCCTGACTTCAACTCTTGGGTCAACATTGAGTTTCTCCATTTCAGTGGGATTTGTATCATTGTCGTGAACATCTACACTTTCAGCAGCTACACTAGTCTCAGTCTCAATGTTTTCAATGCCAGCAACATGTTCATCATTCGTGTTTACAACAGGGCAGGTATCTAAATATTCTAGAATGCTATCATGAAAATTTCCTTTATGACCTTCGACTTCACTTGAACCTACATCATCCAAATTTCCAATGTCATCCTCAACCTCTAGAGTTTTACACAGCTGGATGGGTGTATTTGGTTCTTCATTGTGAAATTTGAAAGGAAACACATTTTCATTGAACACAACATCCCTAGACAAAATAACTTTGTTTCTCCTCAAACTCCACTGCCTGTAACCCTTCACACCATGTTCAAAACCTAAAAACACACACCTTTCCGCCCTCTTTTCCAGCTTCCCATGATGTATGGTTGCTGCCCACGCTTCACAGCCAAAAGTTTTTATGTTATCAACATCTTCCTTACTAAATGCTTTACCATTCCATACTTCATATGGAGTTTTGAGGTTAAGTGGCTTTGGCGGACATCTATTCCTGATAAAAGAGGCCATTTCAACGGCTTCTCCCCAAAAAGCAGCAGGTAGACCTGATTCAAACAACAAACATCTAGATATAGATAAAAGTGTCTGATTTAACCTTTCTGCCCATCCATTTTGCTGTGGACTGTATCCTACTGTTTTTCTATGTACTATACCCTTTTCATTACAAAACTTCTCAACTTCCTTATTTAAGTATTCACCCCCCAATACCCCCCCCCCCCCCCCCCCCCCAAGGTTCTGATTGTAGACACTTAACTTTCTTGCTGAACTGATTCTTTACACTGTTCACATAGCATACTAATGCACCTTTAACCTCACTTTTGTTTTCCAATGTGGTAACCTGTGAAAACCTGGATTTGTCATCTAGAAAAGTCACAAAGTAATTTGAACCTCCATTCGTTTTTGGTTGTAGTTTACCCACTACATCTGTATGTATTAAGTCCAGAATCTCCTTAGATTCACTGTCACTATTTTTAAATTATTTTCGTTTCATTTTTGCTTCTACGCATGTATCACAAAAATCTACATGATCCTCAACCTCCACGTCACAAACTTTTGGCAACATGCTCATGTGACCCATTCTTTTGTGCCACAATACAGCTTTGTGAGCTTTCATTACACATCCCCCTATACTATTTTCAATCTGTGCAGCACACCCTAAAATATTTTCACTAACATTGTAACTTTCACACTCTACTACATACAGCTCATTTCTAACATTATGACCAGTAAACAAACAGTCATTTTTATCATAAACTTTCACACATCTATTTTTAACAATGACTTCAAGCCCTTGCAGATCAAGTTGATTCACAGACAATAAATTTCCACTTAATTCAGGTACATAAATAACATTGCTCAGACTAATTGTCCAGCCACCACTTTTGTCTGACATTTTCATTATCACTGTACCCTTACCAACTACTGCAATAAATTCTCCAACTGCTATTTCAACTTGTCCTTCTGCTTGAACAAACTCACTATAGACTGACCTGTTTGATGTCATATGATGAGATGCACCGCTATCAATTAGCCACATACCACTTCCTTGGCCATTTGCTTTCCCCCCTTTAACATTCAATGCTTTATACTTCACCACGGAATGATGACCTTCAACCTGCTTACTGTCATCGTTCCTCCTCCTGCAGTTATCTTGATCTTGCATCTCAGCCGTACGAGCTTTAGCCTTCAAGCTCTCTGGGTAATATGTAGTATGTCGCTGTTGATCCCTCGGTGTCATGCCAAGTTGATATTGCTGTCGACCTTGGTCACCATAGAGTTCTCTCTTCATATTTGGACAATACCTGGCGATGTGGTTTGGTTCACTACAGGCAAAACACAGCATAGGCCCACTATTTTCATGATAATTTCTTTTTGCCAATCTGTCACTGTCTCTTCTGGCTTCAAATGTCTTCCTTTCATCTGGCCTTCTGTCATCATCCCTGCTACCATGCCAATTTTTCTTGCTGTCTTGTCTGTAATAACTTCTCTCTGCCCTTGCGGTGAATGCTTTGGCTTCATCTTCATCACGCTCCAGCCTCTCCTGTCGTTCTTCTAACAACCATTTATTTTTCACGTTTTGTAGGTTAAGACCATCTGCCAAATGAATGCTTCTTATTAGTGACCCATATTTGGATCTAGGTAACCCCAAAAGTAAGAATGCAGCTCGCGCAGCATCGGTAAACACTAGTTCATTCTCTTCCAACCTTCTGCAGTACACCAACACTTTATTTACATACTCTCTCATGGACATGTCACTAGTTTTTTTGAACGTTACCATCTCTTCTAGTGTTGTTACAACATGTAGAGGATCCAAATCAATACATACCGTTCGCAGAGTAAGCCATGCGTCTTTGGCTCGTTCGCATGTTTCCACATCAATTAATAGCGAGTCACTAATTCTTTGAATAATGTAGTTGAGTGCATCTTTATCTTTCGCCACTTGCTTAGGTGTTAAATTTTCATCATTATTGTGATGATATCCCGGTTCAATAGCATCCCACCATCGTTTTTGCTTTAGTGCCGCTTGCATTCTTCGCGACCATGCAAACCAATTGTCTTCTCTCAACTTTTCAATATCTTCCATTTTATTTGCCATCTTGATACCACAGCAATAATTACATTCACGCTGAACCACCTATTATATTTTCACTCAAATTATTAGAGCACTGCCTGGGCCCATAACCTGTAAGATTATTGCCATAATATGCAGGAATGAGAGAATATTGTATCAGTCCACATACTTCAGTTCTTTATTAAAACACATTTCACATAACGCTTCCCACATAAATTTTTTCATAGAGGAAGCACCTACGATCTAAGTACCAACGGTACAACCCAAAATAATTTTTCCCAACTCCTGTTTAAGAAACTTCTTATAAAATAAAATCAACATGGCAACACATTCCAACAATATATACTGCCGTCACCCGACCTCTGTGAAAGGCCCGGGGGTTACCTGACGGGTGCTACGGGCGTCGCGATGCTATTGTTGTCTGGAGGGGCGCCAGGCTAGCGGGCTGCTAGGCCATTGATGTTGGGTCGTGGGTACTCTGCTCCCGCGTGCCCCGCCATGTACACGGCTTGAATCTAACCTGAATGGCTTTCCCTTGGCTGTGAAGGCCACTCGGCCGTGTGGAGGATGGGAGACTACGGAAAATGATTGTACACGAGATGGTGAGAATTACATTTAATTTAAGAGCTTCACCGGGGGTCCGCTTGGTTACACGGTACGCTCTACACGTCCGCTCTGCGGTTAAGTCCCGCTACAAAAACTCTCACCAACACTTGGCGACGTCTAGCGGTTACACTGACGTCGTCCGGCCGAAGGCCACCCTAAAGCCCGACCTGCAACCGCCAGTATCCAACCTCGCTAACGGAACGCGCCCCTAGCCATGGCCCATCCGAGTCAGGCGAGTGCCGCGGTACTTAGGTATTTCAACACCCTTCATTAATTGGCATGACAAACCAAGCCAGGTATACAGTAAATTCACCAAACTTTAACGAACCGGCCACATTGAATTAGTAACACCATGCAACACAAGTGCGACGTAGGAGTGCCCGGGTCACTCACGTGTAGCTTTCTACTAAAACAGATGTGAGTGCAACCCTTGCGACCTTCAGCCTAAATTCAGTAGTGAAATATGTGACGTAACTCAAACCGCCCCAAATTAGCATTATCATTCGCCACTGGAGTAGTTATCAAGAAAGACAGTCTCCAGCTTGACTCTAATATTCAAACTTATTTTAGACAAACTTATTAAATGTCATTTCTAAAACATATATAGATATTAAATTAATCATTATGTTTTATTATGTGAATTTAGAGCCACTTAAATTTAGTTAATTATTTAGATTTTTACGAATAACGGAACTTTGGAAACTCTGACGCGACAGGGAGCTCACCCCTCCCCTCGCGCCAGGGCCAGATGCCAGTACAGCGCGACTCTCGGACCGGGATGGTCGCACGTCCCACGGGGAGCAATCATCTTTCGCATTCATCGAACTTTAATCTTGTAATTATAGTCACAACCGAAACCTTTTCTTAAATACTCCCCGTGTGCGCCCGGTCCTTTTCCGGTGTAGGGCCTAACTCAGCCGCGTCAATTTAACACACTCCACACAACGCATTACGTGGGGCCGTGCAATATACGGCACGGGCCGACTCCCGCCAACACAGAACTTTACTTAATTGCTTAGTGCACAGGCACTAGCTACATCCAAGCATAGACGTGTTCTTAATTTAATAGCAAGCCGTGGTCCACACAGGTGGGCCCGCGCGTCGCAGCTTACCAATTACGGGACTAGCCGACTCTAATCGAACACTCTCCCTCAGCTGTAACTGGCGTGAGGGCATAATGTCAGTGACGGCGCGTCAGAGCATATAGTGTGTAATGGACAATGTATTTTGTATTAGGGAATTTGTGTGACTGTAAGTGCCGTGTAGTTTACCAACGTAATTAAAGCCCACTCCGCACCCTCTGTGCGAGACGTGTGAACGACTACAAAATTGTGTACATTATTTCTAAAACCTCACCAATTCAGTTAGGGATCAGCGTCCTATGCTGTGTAGGGCCAGTGGGGCAACAAGCATTAGGGATCCCTAGCATCATCACCACCGCCACAGTTCCTAGTGGGCCACGCAGGGGCCTTCGAACCTCACGACCCAACTCGTGGCTAACCACCGCGTTAGCCTGGCGCCCTCCCGGACACGTTTCCCCGCAACAGAACAGCCTTCCCGCTAGGAACACCGCCGAGTCTCGAACACGAGAACCCGGGCGACTGCAACACAATTAACAAAAAAAAACACAAAACTACGCGAAACTGAAATGGTTACCGCGGCAGTCTCGCAGTACGTGGGTCGATACTCGCTGGAGACGGCCAGCACCGAAAGTTGATGGGTGCAAGGGGGCTCGATGAGCGGGCTCCTAAGTTCGGAGAAACACTTACGTTAGTGCTGCCGGCAGGCATATGCACAACGTCCTTAATTAAAAATACTCTCGCTGGAGTCGGCCAGTACCGTAGGTTCCGTGATACGATACGCAGCGCGGTATCACAATGAAGACGGTCGGGATGGGCCCGGTTCCGCAAAATACGCACAGAGGTGACATGGGCAGCGATGAATTAATAAAAGGATTTAAATTTGAAGGTGTAGTGCAGAATAAAAATAATCAATGAAACTAACTTGAATGCTGCCCACGGACACACGTCTGTTCCCGGCGCGGAGTTGTTGGAGACTGCCGAACATGGCCGCCTCGCAAGGAAGAGAAACTTTCTCTTCTTTGTGAGTCGGCACCAAAAACTTATAATAACTTAATTTGTTATATGATGAGTAAAAAACATACTCCAGGTGCTTAATCTGACGTCGTACCGACCATGGCCGTTAAGCCCGTGCTCCGCACCGCCAGTACCGTATCCCGTTTTCGTAGCGCGCCCCTTGCCCAGCCGGATTGAGTCAGGCGAGTGCCTCGGGCGTGACCCCAATAGACATAATGAAATTTAAAGGTACGGAACCCCGGAGGCTCGAACCCATAATTCAATTAAGGGAAAAGCCATTAGTACGAAATTACTAATTACCCGACATGTAATAAGTGCGTCGTAGCCACTCCGGGCGAGTACACCACGCACGGAGCAGACAAAAAACCCCATTAACAGTCACCGCGGCCACTGGCCTTAATTAAAATGCCCGTGACTATGATCAAGTCAGAATAGGAGAAATCCCTCTAAAACAATTCGCAGTGGGACAATATGTTAGTAAATTTACAGTCGCCAACTTGATGTCACAATTTAAATAATTAAATACATTAAAACCATTGTTAAGCCTTAAGCACCCAATTACCAGGTGCTACATTTTAATTGGGCACCTGGAACATGTTTTAACTGGTAATAGAGTAAATTCAATTAATATAGGTTTTTTGACACCGACTCACAAAGAAGAGAAAGTTTTCTCTTCCTTGCGAGGCGGCCATGTTCGGCAGTCTCCAACCACTCCGCGCCGGGAACAGACGTGTGTCCGTGGGCAGCATCCAAGTTTCTTTCATTGATTATTTTTATTCTGTACTAAATCTTTAAATTTAAAACCTTTTGTTAATTCACCGCTGCCCACATCGACTCGGCGCGTATTTTGCGGAGCCGGGCCTATCCCGACCGTCATTAGTGTAATACCGCGCTACGTATCGTATCACAGAACGTACGGTACTGGCCGACTCCAGCGAAAGTGTTTTTACTTAAGGACGCCGTGCATATGCCTGCCGGCTGCACACACATAAGTGTTTCGCCGAATTTAGGAGCCCGCTCATAGAGCCCCCACTGCACCCGTTAACTTTCGGCGCTGGCCATCTCCAGCGAGCATCGACCCACGCCCCGCGAGACTGCCACGGTAACCATTAGTGTCGCGTAGTGTAATTTCTTTTTTGTGTTAATTGTGTAACAGCTAGACGTCGCCAAGTGTTGGTTAGAATTTTCGTGGCAGGACTGAACCGCGGAGCGGACTTGTGGAGCGTACAGTGTACACACATGGACCATCCGGTGAAATTTCCCAAATTAAATGTATTCTCACCAACTCGTATACAATCATTTTTCGTAATCTCCCGTCCTCCACACGGCCGAGCGGCCTTCACAACCAAGGTAAAACCATTCAGGTTGCATTCAAGCCGTGTACCTGGCGGGGCACGCGGGGGCAGAGTACCCACGACCCAACATCAACGGCTTAGCAGCCCGCTAGCCTGGCGCCCCTCCGGACAACAAGAGCATCGCGACGCCCGTAGCGCCCGTCAGGTACCCCCCGGACCTTTCACAGAGGTCGGGTGACGGCAAATCAAAACTTTGCACCTGGTAAATAGTTGCCTAAGGCTTAACAGATGTTTTAATTGATTTACTAATTTAAAATGCGGCACCAAGTTGGCGACTGTAAATTTAACTACAAATTGTCTCAATGTGCACTGTTTGGGTTTGAATTCCCTTAGTTTGGCTAGACCAATATCATAGGCCAATTAATCAAGGCCAGTAGCCGCTGTGGCTAGTAACAAGGATTGTTTTCTGTTCTGTGCGTGCGCAGCACGCACGTAGTCTCTACGACGCTCTTGCTCACTGCTTGTGATTAATTAATTTCGTTCTAGTGCCTCGTTTGGGTATTTTTTCCGTAGTAAAACTCCCGGGGTTTCGTGTCCTGATGTTTAATTCAGTTAATTGTGGTCACGCCCGGAGCGCTCGCTTTTTCAATCTGGCTGGGCAAGGGGCCCGCTCTGAAAACAGGATACTGTTCTGGCAGTGCGGAGCACAGGCTTAACGGCCATGGTCGGTACGACGTCAATACATGCTGATATATGATTAGGATTTTATAACAATGTTTGAGCAAGGACAAGTTTGTCGCGGCCTCGTCTCTGGTGAAGATGTGGAGACGGGGTGGACGTCGCTCGGTCGTTCAGTTGTTGTGTTGTTTGCCCGGCGCCAGCTCTTGGGTAGAGCAGCCTCACACTCTGAGGCGGGAGTGGACCGTTCGGCCCAGTGTAGCTGACCGAGGACGTGCTGACAAGGAGTATCTAGCAGGAAGATTGGGTGTAGAAGAGAGGGATGCCCGCGGTCTCACGAAGAGTCGCTAGCGGAAAGGATGGAAGTTGGAGAGGGGATGCCCGCGGTCTCACGAAGAGTCGCTAGCAGAGGATTGCCTGCGGTCTCATGAAGAGTCGCTAGCGGATGGGTGGGCGGAGAGAGGTAGAATGAGAGAGAGAGAAGGAAGCCCGCAGTCTCACTAAGAGTCGCTAGCTGAGGAAAGGAAAATGAGGAAGACAAGCCAATAATACCACTTTTGCCTGTGTCAATATTTATTCTCCCAGATTGGCTGGGAGAGGAGAGCTGTCTAGGCGATTATTTTATTTTATTTTCCTAACCTAAATTAAAGTAGGTGTGTTTGGGAGGGGTCTGGATTACGGACAGACTCTAAGTGCGTCTCAGGCCTCAGCCTATACGCTCTAATCATGCAGGGGTAGCCATTCGGGAGAGGGTGCATGCATTGTGTGCTAGGAGGGGATTGGCCAGCCATGGCAGCGATTGGCGCCATGACTAACTCCCCTCACTGACTATTCTAGACAATTTGGGCCCAGGTAAAACCTGCATAGACACAGGGAAAACCCTGGGCACTTACATGCGGGATGCAAAAATTCATGCATTAATTACATGCAGGTTGGCTACGGGTAGAGGTGGGTCGAAAAGTATCAACCTGATACTTTGTTACTGATACACTCCTGTATCAGGAAAGGCAAACGAGTACACTTGAAAAGTATCAAGTACTTTAGTATCAGTTCATAATTCGCCTGGAACAACACCACGGCCAATGTGCGCAGAACCCGATCGCAGATGACGGTCACTTGGGCGGAGCTTGTGAAAGGGGAGGGATCAGGAACGACGAATAAGAGATAAAGAAGGGAAATAATGTAGGGGAGGAAGCGCAGGGGAAGGCGTTGAAGGAGAGGTGCAAAGCGAAATTGTTACGAGTCGTTTGGTTATTTTCCCACATCAAAGTACGCTCAGTGCGCAGTGCGTGCACAGTCTAGTTCAATAATAAAACTAATGAAATTTTAATATTAAAAAGTACATTAATACAAGATATAATATTTATATTTGTGCACCTAACAGCTATGAAAATGCAAAAAAATTCTCAGTTGACACTAATAACAGATGTAATCAACATATGGACATTTTTCCAAAAACAATTAGTAACTAGTGTTTTCATACATTAAAAGATGACGATTTTATCAAAAATAAAAAATAAAAAAAAACAGATACGTACATTAGTGAGCATACTATATCAATGTTTACGTTTCAAATGTTTCTTCAGATTAGTCGATGATGATTTATAACTCAGTTTTTGTTTACACAAATTACAATTAGCAAACTCATTATTTTCCGTAAAAAAATTCCACACAAATGAAGTCTTTTTCCTGCACTTATCCATTCCTTATTTCACTATAAAGATACTAACTACAAAGCATGACAGCCCGCAACAATGTACATGGTGGTAATTAATACACGGCCAGGACGAACTGCAGTGAATGTTGAACTGATTGATACTGGCTGTATCAGGCGGGCATGAGAGCAACAGAGGTCGAGAATTACCGGGCGTGATAAATAATGTATCAGAGACACCGATACTTTTTTACGCTGGTGATGACGGCACGGAGGATGTGTACCTTGTCGTTTCCTAGAACCCCTACGGTTCTGATACAAAAGTATCAGAGACTTGTAACTAGGTTCATTACTGTATCAGTATCAGGTTGGAACAGAAACCGAAAATTGCTGTAACAACCCACCTCTAGCTACGGGAGTAGAAGGATGGCTCAGGAAGAAGAGTTGGAAGAGCAGAAAATATCTACTAAGCAAGGGCGGGCGCTTGGACATTTCTGTCCGCATTTTGGTTTAAGCATGAATGGTTTTTAATGGGCCACTTTCGTCGTTTCCAGCCAGGCCGCCACCGATCCATCATTTTGCCATCCGGGGCAGTTAGTGTGTGCGAGACCAGAAACCGAAGTTTCTATAACTCGCTAAGTGCATAGTAAATCAGGTGCACCCCACACTTTTGTAGAATCACTTGGATCAACGGGCGGGGAGCGTGTCTTGTTGGGTAAGTTGTGTAATGCTAGAAAAGTTACGTGTACCTAATTCGGCGGGGGTCCAGCCAGGCTTGTTAGCCCGCACAATTTATATAAGTTTTTTCTAGAAACATTTGTGTTAAAGTTTTACATATTTCTATTTCTTTTGATCTTTTGCATTTTACAATATTATTTCCACATCTACAAAACATACTTACAATATACACTTGACGCCGTCCCCGCTACCTCTGATTATTTAGACGAGATTTTGTTAGGTTCGTGTTCTCAGGGAAGGTTCGGCCTTGTGGCTAGAGGTAGGGGTCAACGCAGTAGGGCCCCCCGAGCTGTTGAGGCCACTCGGGACGCCTGAATAATAACACAAAACCTCTTCAGATAGTTGGTCAATTTAATACAGCACAGCCCAATACATGGTGCTGCCCGTTCTGGCCGTAACGGTTTGCCCGACGCGACTAGTCACACGCGCAGCTCACTTCCTCAGTGGCGGCTCACGATTCTTATGCGCGTGAGGGGCAGACTCGTATACGTGACGCGAAAGTTACAAAAGACACTGACATGGCACACGATATTTTGAAGCACAATACACTACACTAATACCTAGCTCTGGATAAACTGGGCTAGCAACACGTAGGCCCGTGTCTCCGGCGACTCTACGTGGTGACTAGGTGTGTCCCAGGGACTGAATCGTTATTAAGTTTGGTGGCGCACTGCCGTACGACGGTGATACATAAGCCCTGACATGACGAATTACACTTAGGCGAACAACTATTCCACTAACACATTACACTTGATAAACTGGGCTAGCAACACGTAGGCCCGTGTCTCCGGCGACTCTACGTGGTGTCTAGGTGTGTCCCAGGGACTGAATCGTTATTAAGTTGGATGGCACGTGTCGCCTGCTGGCTGCCCCGTGCGGGCCAAAACTAAGTAGCCTGTAGGCTAGGTTGGGCGTGAAGCGCCGACGTAAAAACACATACTCTCCCCACAGTACTTACGTATGACGTAAAACACTCATCTCGGAGCACTGATTGAATTAAGTTAAGTACCTCATGGTAAATTTAGGCCGACCGCGGAACTGTACAAAAGGTTGAAAAGAAATTACACTATGGAAAACTACATGTCGGTGAATGCAAAGGTTGAAGGCTCCGCGTTGCGCGCAGGCTGCCGGCCTGGTTGAGCTCTCGAAGGACACTGCAGGTGTCGCCGCGCACGACCCCCCTCCCCCGCCAGCCCTCCCGCGGAAACGTGTGAATTTCGCGGGAAACTGAACCGGCCAGGTTCGGGACAAATCGCACATTGAAACATGATTTTGCAAAGACTTAATTATTAATTAATAAAAAACAATGTTTAATAAAATCCTGTGGAAAAACATAATTATAACAATTTGTTGTAGTGCGGCGGAAGGATATGCCACACCCGGCCGGATCCTTGCGCCGGTGTAGCACTCGTTGTATGGCGTTCGCCTCGTCGCACGAACTGCACTTTGCTGCGCGCACGGGCGCGTTCGGTGCACACGCTTTTGCGAGACGTTGATGAGGCATAGCGGTCTATGCGACAGAGGAGCATTGGCGGTCGGCGTCACACTTAATAATCTACCTTAATATTTACAATAATAACATATATAAAATAACTATAATACATTGTCTCTTTATATTTACAACTGCCATCTGGTGGCGAGTGGTGGCACTACCAGGGCCATGGCTGGAGTGTTGCGCCGCGGACAGGACTGTGACCCGGGTTTTTTGTTTAATAAAGAGGAGGTACGACGTCAGACGCCCCCCCCCCCCTGGAAAAGCCCGGGTCTAGGCCGTAAGCGCGCGCCCTCCAGCAGGCACATGATGCCTTCTCTCCTCGTTGTTGCGAGCGTCAGGGCCGGCCTGCTAGTTCCGGATTCCCTGGGTCGCCATTCACCAGTGTGTCCAGTTCGCTGCCTGTGACGTAATCTGCCAGGTACAGTGGGGGCCGGCGGCGTCGTCGGCGGTGTCTCTGGTTGTCCTCAGCTGGTTCCTCCACGTTGACCCGGAATTCGGCATCGGCGAGGGAGGCTCCATGACCCCACCCACCTCGGGTAGGGGAGGGTCGTTCTGTTGTCTCAATGTCTTCCATTTCTGTCACCAGGGGCTGCTCCTCTGTGGTGTTTATGCCCGCCTCTGGTGTCCCCGTGACATCAAGGATCTGCATTCGTGCCGGGTGCCTCTGGTGCTGTCGCCTCGGGGTCGTGGCAGGGACTTCTGCTGGCGTCTCCATTCTTGTCCTTGGGCTCGGTGATCCCTCGAACAGATGCTGTATTCCTTGGGGTGTGGCAGATTGGTGGTTGTCCGGCATTGTTCCTGCCACATCTGGCGTAGGATTCTCCACGGCATTGCCCCCTTCTGGGAGTGCTGTTTTCCGGATGTGGTCCCGGTGTACTTTTCGCTTTTGCCTACCCCGGCGCACCAAATAAGTACTTTGACTTAGCCGCTTCAGGATGCGGTGTGGTCCCGACCACCTGGGGCTCAGTCCAGCACAGTAGTTCCTAATTGCATTGGACAGGGGATGTGTGCGGACATACACGTGGTCACCGGGCTGCAGCTCCGGTGGTTGTCGTGTGGTCTGCGGGGTTATCTGCTGAGTGTAGGCCCTCTAGTGTTCTCGCGCTGTTGTCAGCTCCATCGCTTGCCGCCGACAGCGATCCTCGGGGTCTTACCCTTCATCTGTCACTCCGTGGGCCGTCCATTCCTGGGCATGGGCAGATTGTGGCCTTGGACCATTTGTGCCGGGGACATCCCTGTGGCTGCATTGGTCCTGCGGCGGATGCAGAACAGGGCCTCCGCTATGTGTTCATCCCATGTGGTATGGTCGTCCCCCAGACGTATGCGCATTTGGACTTTCAGCTCCTGGTTACGTCTCTCTGTTGGGTTGGCTTGTGGATGGTAAGCCGGCGTAGTCCGGTGTTCCACTTGCCATGACTGACATAATTCTTGCCACTGCCTTCCGATGAACTGGCTGGCATTGTCTGTCAGGAGGTCCCTGGGGTATCCCCATCGTGGAAAGAATTCCGTCTGCAGGATTTTTGCAATGGTTTTGGCTCGGATGTTACTGGTAGGATATGCTTCTACCCATCGTGTGAAGAGGTCCGTGACCACCACCAGGAACCTCTTCCCTCGGGCAGTATGGGGATACGGCCCCATAACATCCAGCGCGATGGACTGGAATGGGGTAGTGGGGAGATGCGGCTGCTGCTGCTCGGTCCCATCACTCCGCCGTGCCTTTCGCTCCTGGCACTTCTCGCAGGTCCTTACATACTCCCGTATGTCCCGGGCTATGCCGGGCTAGTGGTAGTGCTTGGCTGGTTGCCCGTCGGGTTTGGTCCGCTCCTGGATGTCCTGCCAGGTCATGATCGTGCATGAAGCGCAGAACGGCTTCCCGTGCTTCCAGTGGTACATAGATGCGCCAATCCTGGTTGGTTCCTATCCCCTTCGTACACAGCATGCCCTCTCTCATGGTCCATATCTCATCCAGTCCTTCTGCTTGCTTTGCTCGTCGACGCTCAGCATCTGGGGAGGTGCGTTGGGCATCGAGAACCCGTTGTTTGAGTTCGATCATGTCCGCTGGAGGTGGGTCATCGTCTTCTCCCACAGTGAGCAGGCGACAGGTCGTGTTACTTGACCTGTGGTCGTGTACCCTATGGGAAGGTGGCAGTATTTCCTCCCATGACACGTCATCTTCCAGGTGGGAGTCCTCATCGGGGTCTCGTGACAGGGCATCCGGTAGCTGGTTTTCTACCCCAGGGATGTGTTCGACAAGGAAGTCGAAGGATTGTAGGAACAGGGCCCACCTTACGAGCTAGCTCTTGCATTCCTGAAGTGTCCGTAACCACGTGAGACATTGGTTATCTGTGCATAGTACAAATGGCCTCCCCTCCAGGTGGGGTCGGTACTTCTTAAGTGCCCATACCACAGCTAGGCACTCCTGCTCATTGCTGTGGTAGTTCCTTTCTGCCTGTCCAAACTTGGCACTAGCATAATCATTGATGCACCTGTCTCCTTTTTGGTCTAATTGGTATAGCACTGCCCCCACACTGTCAGTGCTTGCATCTGTCTGGACATACAGCACACTCTCGGGGTTTACTCGGGATAGTGTGTGACATCTGGAGAAGGCTATTTTCAGATTATCCAGTGCTTCCTGAGCAGCTGGGGTCCATTGGTAGTGCTGTCGAGGTGACAACAGGTCTGTCAGTGGGGTTGCGAGCGTGGCGAAGTCTGCGATATAGTTCCATAGCCAGTTGGCGAGGCCCAGGAACCATTGCAGCTGTTTGCATGTTCTGGGGGGTTCTGTCCCTGCAATCTTTGCTAAGTGTACCGGGTGGGGTCGGTTGCCCTCAGCATCCACCATGTGTCCTAAGAATTCAACCTCTCTTAGTCCGATGTGGCACTTCTGAGTGGCGCAGGTCAAGTGGTGCATTTCTAGCCGTTCTAGGACCAGCGACAGGTGGCGTGCATGGTGATCCCAGGATTGGGAATACACTATCACATCGTCGAGGTAGGCCACCACGAACTGGCCGATGTATCCCTCTAGTACGCGGACCATCATAGTTTGGAATGTGGCTGGTGCGCACTTGAGGCCGAATGGCATGGCACAGAACTGGAAGCATCTGCCATCGGGTACAGTAAATGCTGTCTTTTCTCTGTGGCTTGGGGTGATTGGCACCTGCCAGTAGCCAGAGCGTAAGTCCAGAGTTGTAAATACCCGTGCATTGCCTAGTCTTACCAAGGCTTCTTCTACGCTTATCTGTGGTGGAGGGGAACTGATCGTAACCCTTTTCAGCGGGCGAAAATCCACACAGAACCGCATGGTTCCATCCTTCTTGGCCGCTAAGACAATGCGTGAATTATATGCACTGTTTGAAGGCTCGATGACCCCATCTCGCAACATTTCTTGCACCTGCTCTCGTATCAGCCGTTGCTCCCGGAACCCATATCCTCTGGGGGCTTCATATATGGGTTCGTCATGTGCGGTAGGAATCTTGTGCTCTGTCACTGTGGTGCGCTTTAGGGGATTTGCAGTGGCAAAGATGCTTCGTCTTTCCCACAGAAGTCGCCTAAAATCGTCCTGATATTCGGAGGGTACCTGATTGTCCAGGTCTTCCAACCCTGTGGGCTCCTCCTGGGGTGGTGGTATGCTTCCTAGTGTGTATACTGCCAGGCTCTCACGTTTTCCTAAATTTACCAGGCCTGATGCTGGCGAAATCAAGGCGTCCTGCTCTACCAACCAGGGCTGTCTAAGTACTAAATCTTCTCTGAGCCCTTCTACGACGACTGCTGGAGTTTGGGTCACCATCTCTCGTATACCCACTGTGATGATGGCATCTCCAATAGCTGTCCCTGTTCCAGTGTTCGTAGCAAGGCGCAGGGCACAGTGTCTGGGTGTGACTTCTGCAGGTGATACACAGTGCTGGGCGACGAACACATGGCTCGCCCCTGTGTCTATAAGTGCGGCAGTCTGTCTCCCGTTCAGGGTGATGGGGATCCGCATCAGTCGGTTTTCTAGCGTGGTGAGCTGCCCCAGTTGTTCAATGTTGTTCTCTGTGGCTTGCAGCCGGGGATTGGCTGGCGCGAGGGGTAAGTCTGTAGGTCCTTAACCCCCTACTGCCCGTTTTCCCGCCGGTTGTTGTTGCTGTTGGTGTCTCTGGCAGTCTTGATGCCAGTGATATGTGCCCTGTGGGCATCCAAGACGGCATTGTGGTGGTCGGCCTCCATCGCGCCGATTGCCTGCATTCCGCCATCCTGGAGATGTGTTTTGGTCTGTCCAACCAGGTTGGCCCTTGATCGCCTGTGTTGCTGTCCGCCATGGACGTTCCTGCGGTATGGCCCTGCTTGTCCCTGCAGGTGCTCCAACCTGATGTCTGGGTCCTCGTTCGGGGATAGTTGTCCCGGTTCGACGTCCCAGGAGGTGTCGTAGGTTGCCTTCTGTAGCTGTTGCCTGTCGTACGTAGTCCTCTACCGTCCCATTGCAGTATGGTCTGAGGAATGGTTGCAATTCTTCTCGCATTAATGCAGTAACTTTTGGCAAAGCTTGCTCGGGGTCTTCTCCTGGGGCTATGCGCCGGTACAGCCGCAGCTTGTTTGCCACGAACTGCTCGACTGACTCTGAGTCCTTTTGGGTCTCACCATAGAAGCAAGCCTTACAGCTCATGACTGCCATGCGGTCGTCGAAGCGCTGTGTTAAGCGGGTAGCGAACTCCTGCCACTGCATGTCATAGCATCCCCACAGGTTCCACCACTCACGAGCTTTCCCGCGTATTTGCTCACTCGTGCGTTGTGTCCATTCTTCAATCTGCACCCCGCATTGTGTCAACCGTCCCTGACACCACTGCACAAACTCGCATGGGTCCTCATGTGCTAGCCCACTGAACTCTGGTAGTACTATGTGTCCTGTTGCGGAAGCTGTCCGCCCCATATGCACGTTTGGTTGCACTGCTGGGCTTGCAAGTACCTCCCTGTCTATGAGGTTTGCCCCTGCCTTCTGTGTTGGTGCCTGTGTGGGCCTTGGTGTTGCTATTGTATCCCAAACCAATGTACCAGTTGGTAACTCTGCCGAATGCTGCTGACTGTTCATGACTCTGGTAGTCTCGATGATGAAGTGCCACACGTTCGGGCGCCAAATTGCGCGGCCTCGTCTCTGGTGAAGATGTGGAGACGGGGTGGACGTCGCTCGGTCGTTCAGTTGTTGTGTTGTTTGCCCGCGCCAGCTCTTGGGTAGAGCAACCTCACACTCGGAGGCGGGAGTGGACCGTTCGGCCCAGTGCAGCTGACCGAGGACATGCTGACAAGGAGTAGCTAGCAGGAGGATTGGGTGTAGAAGAGAACAAGAGTCTAGCGGCAGCAATGCTACCTTCCTGCAACTAGCTGCAAATGCCGATCCTCTCCGAAGTTGGCCGATCGGGAGCGCCTACCCCTTGGATGTTTTTTTATTTTTATGCGCACGTTTTTTCTCTCCAGTATAAAAATGCCACACAGGCAGTTTAGTGGATGGTTGGTTATATTAGGTAAGTATAGCTACATTAAAAATACTGTAAAATCATTTTATGGTTGCTTAGCAAATAACTTTTTAATATGTAACTATCCAGCGCTAGGAAACCGTTTACATGATTTCCAAGAATCTTTAATGTAACTATCCTAATCAAATCAATCGTCCACAAAGTTTTAAAGTATTTATAATGTAGCTAACCTAACCTAATTGACCATTAGTTATCATGTCCTTACCTGAAAATTACAATTTAATTAATAAATTTACTTTTATTTGCATTCATTATTGAAATATATTTATTACTTTTGAAATGTTACGTGCTCGTATTTATTTTTACAAGTACAAAAAATAAATTCGCAACTGCCGGGATTCAAACCATCAATCATACGATTAGATGATAGCGCCGCTGAGCGCTCAGCCACGAGGCCATATTTGATGATTAGAAGTTTCAGATGACATATATAATCGTGCTGCCGGCCCCGGAACGAGCGTGAGCGGTGCGGCATTTGCAGCCAGTTGCAGGAGGGTAGCATTGCTTCCACTAGACTCTTCTTAGAAAAGTCGCTAGCGGAAGGGATGGAAGTTGAAGAGGGAATGCCCGCGGTCTGTCGAAGAGTCGCTAGCGGATGGATAGGCGGAGAGAGGTAGAAAGAGAAAGAGAGAGGGAAGCCCACGGTGTCACAAGGAGTCGCTAGCTGAGGAAGGCAAGCCTATATTGCTACTTTTGCCTATGTCAAAATTTATTTTCCCAGATTACCTGGGGGAGGAGAGCTGTCTAAGCTTGTTAGCCCGCACAATTTATACAAGTTTCTTCTAGAACCATTTGTGTTAAAGTTTTACATGTTTCTATTTCTTTTGATCTTTTGCATTTTACAATATTATTTCCACATCTACAAAACATACTTACAATATACACTTAATAATCTACCCAAATATTTACAATAATAACATATATAAAATAACTATAATACATTGTCTCTTTATATTTACAACTGCCATCTGGTGGCGAGTCGTGGCACTACCAGGGCCATGGCTGGAGTGTTGCGCCGCGGACAGGACTGTGACCCGGGTTTTTTTGTTTAATAAAGAGGAGATACGACGTCAAGTTGAGCCTTTTAGCTGTTTGCGTAATCTGTGTAGGCTACAGAGAAAAAATAAGGGATTTTATTGTTCTTTGGAACTTAGATTTGTTGAAAATGGACGCTCTGTTATGGTTCTAGTGATGGGCAGAACGGTTCTTTTGACCGAACCGGTACTTTCGGATCAGTTCCGTGAAAGATTCGTTCAGAACGATTCGTTCATCTCGGTCATTTCGTTCTTTTCTGTGAATAGGATCTGGCTCTTTTATCAGGTGTCGTAACTCGTTCATCCTTTAGAGTATTGGCTACGTGTTTGCTTCCAGCCTCCCCTCGTTATCGCGTGACCCGATAACGAGAGGAGGCTGGATCGCGTGGGTGGTTATCTTTATCTACTCTGCATGGGTAAATGAAATTTCAAACGTCTAGTTGTATACTGACTGTTATAAAATTATTGACTGTTGATCGCTGCAAATGCTTCATGCAGTGATTCTATATAATACGGGAGCATTAAATCTAAGAATGTTAGGTACGAAAGTGATCTTTCTTAACTTTAATTTGTAATCGCACTATTATAGCTAGTACTTGAACATCGCTTTTCGTAGCCAGTGAATCACAGTTGCGTATATGAAACAAGATTATTTATATTGTATTACTTTTTAAGTTACAAATATTAATATACAGGCTATTTACACTCTAGAGAGAGTAAAGTGTTTACATGTAGACCAACACATTTAGAGAAAAAAAGACAAAAATTGAATACTACTAAGTACTGCGATTCAGTATGAAGAGAGAAAAATGAAGTAGGTACATTAATTAACACCTAAATGGTAAGTGTGAACAATTGTAGTTACTTTCCCTGTTATTTTTAATTCATGTTTTTTTTTTTTTTTTTTTTTCCCAAATTTGTGTATGTGAATGTGAAAACGCAATTTTAAACCACTACTTAACAGTTGACATTTTCAGGTATAGATACTTTTCATGTTACCCTATTTTATTTGATCAGTTATCGTTTGCTCTTATGAACATGCTCACGCTGTGATTACTAATTCTTCAGACTCCTGACGTCATGAATCATTTCACGAACGAATCAGACCTGGCGCGTGGCCGGTTCTCTCATCTCGTTCTCTCCGCGTTTTCGTTCTTCCGAATCTTTCAAGGTACCGGCTCTCAAAGAGCCGGTTGGTTCTCTCGTTCTCTCCGCATTTTCGTTCTACCGAATCTTTCAAGGTACCGGCTCTCAAAGAGCCGGTTCTTTACATCGCGAACGAATCGCAATATTTCGTTCTCTCAAAGATTCGTTCTTTTTGAACGAATCGTTAACGAACGACCCATCACTATATGGTTCTGGAATACTTCAAATCACGTGGATGGTTAATTAAGTTAGTTTAGCTGCATTTAAATGTTGTGAAATAGTGTAGATGACTATTTAAATCAGGTTAGCTACATTTAAAACCAGGAATAACTTATTCACCTCGTTATATTATGTGATGTATATTCAGATATAAATACGCGACATATACTGTAGGCAGCCCTATCACAGTAGAAGATTATTTGATTGAAATTTAATATATTCCTAAAGGAAACAAAAACATTATATGTACTCATGTGATGGGTTCAAGAGTCCAATTTACTGTATTTAAAAATTGCAACACGCGTGCCATTCTAACCTTTAAAAATTGTGTGTTCGTGACGAGAAATAGCCTGTAATTGAACTAAAGCCCGGACTACATTCGCAATAGCACGCCAACAGCACAGACACACAGAAGTTCAACATACACTATTAGATATGAGCTGCCACATTGGCAAATAGCACGCGCACAGAAAAATAGCACAGGATCGGCGCACAGAAAGTTCATTAACTTTTAACTTTTAGGTTATTTTCTGTGCGCGACCCTGGTGGTAGCCAATCAGCAAACAGTTTAAGTACTACTCTAGTGGGCTTATAAAAGAACGATTGTCACGAAAGTATTGGTGCTGTTGACTTGAGTAGTTTGTTATTGTTTTCAAACACGCGATAACATAAAAA
This sequence comes from Bacillus rossius redtenbacheri, assembly GCF_032445375.1. Taxonomy (NCBI): domain Eukaryota; kingdom Metazoa; phylum Arthropoda; class Insecta; order Phasmatodea; family Bacillidae; genus Bacillus; species Bacillus rossius. The sequence continues at coordinate 121,494,101 of NC_086331.1, forward strand.
TGGAAGGCACATTTGATAGCTTTTTGATAGCTGTAATAGAAAGTAAAAATATTTTGTATGACAGGGGATCCGCAGGATACAAAAATGAAGAAGCTAAATTAAATGCTTGGAAGTCCGTGTATGAATGTGTTAAAAAAGCCGGATTTGAAATAAACAGTGTTATATATATATATTTAAATGCTCATTGTGTTTTGTATGTAAACTTTGAAGTATTAAAAATATTTCTGGGTTTAACGAAAACCGTACCACATTAACAACACACGAATCTAAACAAACGTCACTTATGCCAACTTTAGTGACAAAAATTGTTAACGGAAGTTATACATTTAAAAAACGTTTTTGAATGCTTCCGGTATTATTTTGTGTTGTGTTGTGCGTGAATGTAGCATCAAGCTCTGTGCTATCACTGTGCGTGTGTGCTATCTGTGTGCTGGTTGCGTGCTACTGCGAATGTAGCCCGGGCTTAAAGAATATATATATATTTTTTTCCTGTATTAAGCCCTTTTCACAATACCGCGATGCGACGCGACGCGGCGCGATGTGACGTGACGTCATACCAAACCAGCCAATCACAACTACATCGCCCGCGATGCGCGACAGCTCACTTGGCGACGAGGCTGTTTCGTCGCTTCGGCGATGTCGCTAATGACGTCAGAAATAACAGCCAATGAGAAACAAGATTGTGGTAAAGAAGAAGAAGAACTGAAAACAAGAGTTAAGAAACGATGTATTAATGCATCTAAGTAATGTTAGTAAACAACACGTGGATTTTGTTCAATTGAAATGAGTTTTGAAGAGCGTCTGATTGATGAAGTTCAGAAAAAGCCGTGTTTGTACGATGTTTCTAGTACCTAACAAATATTGTAATTAGACGGAGAAAAATAATACTTGGTTAGAAATATATTATAGGCTTCGCGATTCATATCCATAATTAAATGCTTCTACCAGTCAGTCAGTGTACAAATATAATAACAATCTGAATATTACCGCCAAAAACTTTTGTTTACAACCATGTTGTAAAATATCCCCACTGGGGAGCAGCAGCAGAGTGCAGGTTTTTTTCGCCAGCTGCATGGCGATCGCGTCGCGCTATTATGAAGTGCACTAGCTGGCGACATATATTTACGTCGCTGCCTTCGCTACATCGCGTCGCCAGATCGTGTCGCATCGCGGTATTGTGAAAAGGCCTTTAGGCAATGTCAAATTCTTAAATTTTATGTAACTAAAGTTATATTTTCAATTCGTTACTTAACATCTTACGTACTGTGCATGAAAATTATTGAAATTTTTGCAGTTTATAAATTTGATACCTATTTGTTGTGTTTTGTGATAAGTTGATACTATTAAATAGTTTCCGTATAACGTATTTCGTTTTTCCAAAATATTGCAAAAAATTTGTCATGTTTTGATGAGTCAGAAATAGATTGGCAGGCTTATATAGGCTATGCACATTTATTCATAAAAAAAGTACATCTCTTACAGAATTGAAATGCAATCAAAATGAGTCAATTTATATATGAATTTCGCTCAATTAAAATTGATTGTTATCCTTTTTACCTTTTCCTATCTTGCAAACCTAGCCAACATTTCTGCTATGCAGTAAACTACATAGGTACACCAATAAAAACCCACACAAGTATTATTAAATAAATAATGACAGACAAAGTTGCTTAAAGATATTTTGATAAATACATAGATTGTCTCCAAAGAATTAAAAAATTTCTCCCCGAAGTAATTGCTAAGAAATTGTGCATAAAAGTTATCATTTTGTAATGACTTGCAGTAGTTGGGTACCTATAGAAATCTTAATGTACACATTCATAAATGATTTGCTGAAGCAAGAAACACTCCATAAAATTTATTTTCACCTCTAAGTATTCACAAAAATATGATACGAGTTGGAGTCAATTAAGCAGAAACTATAAAATAAAAAAGGTGTATTTTTAAGTGATAAGTTTTGAAATACTAAAAAAAAACATGAATGTGTAATCATTTTCGTAAATATTTGTGTTTTTTGTTTTATTTTTTCCAACAAGAAATAAAGTTTACAATTGCATTACACAATAATAATTTTCTCTGCTTGAAGCATTTTTTTTGTTCATATAAATGATAGAATTTTCCTTTTCTCGGGCATAACTTTACAAAACATTTTTAATTATTACTTATGTATTTATACAAATAACTTCCACGTCCATCAACTAGAGAAAAGAGATGAACATAATGAAAAAACTAACACAATTTTATGAGATATGGTCTTTCCCTCATTGTGATAGGCCTTCTACCAGTGACATCATCACTAAAAGCAACATTGCCACACTTCCATAAGGACTTTTTGTCAACCCGACAATGTTGGTTCCGATAGTCACTATAGCAGTTTCAAGAATAGATATTTGTCTATCGGATTTAAACTGGCGGATCATTCCACTAGTGGAATTATTTTAACAGTGTGAAGAATTGGGCCCCTGGGTACCGGAGCTGGTCTTCCTAGGTTTAGTCATCATTGCAGAGGAAACAGCCCAAAAGTTTATGTTATGTACCTACTGATTATTGAAAATAATCATACACGCTTGTCTTATAAAAGATTTTAAAAATAAATATTTTTAAATAATCTTTTATATAGGTCTACAGAAACAAAACATGAGTAGACATAAAAAATTAATTTATACAGAAGTGAAAAAATAGATACAAGTTTCTTAAAAAACAACATTTAAAGAGACAAAACATTACAAAATATATACCAAAAATATAAGAAATACTTAATAAAACTGACATAGTCGGGGCTGCGTCCATCTGAGCCCGATGTGTCACCACCCTCAACCCTTCCAATTAGTACCTATGGCATTTTGAACCCTCCCCGGTGATGTACGTGTGCATAATATGAATAGCGTGCCACAGACTACCACAAGAGGGCACAGGTAGAGCCAGTGCTCCATCCTCGTAAATAGTAAATAAATATTGTAAACCTTTTCTTTTGCTTACCCAGAGTGTACATGTGTTTCAGGTACTCTTAAACAATATGAGAGTATATTCAAGGGAAATGAATACTTACAATGGACCCGGACTTGCAGAAGGCCAACACATTGCAATATTTTTATTTGGAAATGTTGAAACGTAAACTTATTATACTGACGTCGACCAGGGCTAACCCTCTCTAAACCTGATGTGCCTCACGCTGCAGCCGACCCCCCTTTCCTCCCACAGACACCCTCTTATTTCAAACCTCCTGCCAACAAGTGCGTGTGTGTGTGCATGTGTCTGGTTGCCCGGCGCGAACCTTTTCGGCACCCACCCTAACTTGAGCAGTGGAGACTTTATTTTTTTAAATAATGTACTTAATAATTAAATAACTTTACTACATTATACTTAAGTCTAAATTAATTTTTAAAGGGTTTAAATATGTTATGTTTAATTGTGCTGTTATATCAATATACTAAAGGTAAATTTAGCACTTCCTGCGGCCATGACACATGGCCCACTGCAGTCTATTCCATTCGCCGTGGGGGGTAGGACGTATCTCAGCACCTCGTCGACTTCAACTATTGCTCTCAACTGATCCGTTATCATCTGCCATCGTAATTATTTCAAACCTTTTTTAATTATCCTTCGAGGCCTACCCTGGCGGCAGACTGTGTAACTTAACTAATTGAAGCTCCCCGGAGCGTTTTGTAGTACTTGGCGAGCTTGTGCTCTTTTGCATCTTTTCGCAAAAGAAATATATTGTACTCTCTCGTAATCTTGTCTTCCCAGTTGGGATGATGCACTCTCTTGTTGGTAATCTAACATAATATTTGAAGATCATGCAAGAACATTTTATTAGAGGTATAGTCTTTGACTATACATCAGTGGATAGCTAAAATACAAATACAGGCACTACAATGTTTTGTCCAAAAAATTTAAGTATCATTTAGAATTTAAATGGCTATATGCAAATTTTGTTGTGCATGTGTAATAAACACTCGTAATAGCCCAAAAAATCAATTTTGTCTTAATTAAACATTATTTGAAATTTAAATAAATCACGTACTTGTGCTTGAATATCACTTAAATGCTACATTTCACCAATTCACACATCTGTTGTAATGAAAGTTAGGGAGCATTAGAGAGCACCAAACAGGCTACAGTTTTGTGCTTTCTCGTGCTCCTTCTCTTTCGCACACACTCAAACTGAGACTGTGAGAGAGGGCTCTCTCATAGTTCTAACATAGGGTACTACAAGAGTGATAGCACAGAAGAACACACTATTGGCAAATTGAGACAGTTGTGGACTGGATGCTATAATATGCAGTTTAATCAGATGGAATAAAATTTATTTGTCGTGATTTATCTTCATTAGTTGGAAACAGTTTCTGTTCGGTCTGTTTTGTAATTTTTTTAATAGTTTTTGCGTGTTAAAGTTTGTTTCTTCTTTCATAATATTGCTGACAGTATTTTACATAACATATTTTACATATCCTTTGTAAATAAAAAAATAAAATATGTACACAGTAGGGGTTCACCCAGAAATTTTTGCAAGTAGGAAACATGGTAGACGTTACAGTAAGTGGGAGGGTTTTCTCCAGGTGCTTCAATTTCCACCACCAATGCATTCACCCCTGCTCTACCCATATTACTTCACCATCAATGTCTAGGAGACATAAAGCTTCATCGCCCTATCCCCCCTTATCAAGGAGGGTGCATCGGATAATTTTAAATCATAGATAATCTGCTCTTATTATGGTTGTTGAGCAGCTTATTGCGAGAATGTTGTAAGATTTGTTAGTGAAACGTTAACGTAATTAAATAGTTGAAGTCCACCAAACATATTTTGTATAGTTTAAAATTTTCAACCTTCATCATCAAAGGAAGCTTAAACATTGAGCCAGTCAAAACTTAACAGCAAGAGGCCTACACAAATCATCTTCAATGACTTGTTGCAAGAAAATGAGTGAGTTTATTGTTTTAATAGTAACTTATTTCATTAGTCACATGCCTTAAAAATAAACTGATACTACGTAAGGGATAGTTCAATGTCTTGCTGTCGCAAAAAAAGCATAAAACCAGAATGATGAAAAAGATTTTAGCAAAATTTTCAGTAGCTTTTACAGAAAAGTTTGTAAACATGTTTTTGAGATATGAATTAATTTTATTAGGTATACGTCAATTAAATATTACCATATATATGTGCAAAATTGTTCTATTCTTGTGACAAAAATAAAGCGTATAAATAATGATGGATACCTAGCTCTAGGAAGTGGGTAGCGTTAAATCCATTTTAGCAACCATGTTACTAGCTTGTGGCAACAAAATAAAAAGTTTTACTCAAAAAATATAATGTAATTAATTTATGTTTTATGAACAAAACTTCACTCCAGACTGGCTTTTATGATACCTCGGTTTTGCCAAAAGAAATCAAAATTACCGAGTGTTGCTTTTTTTTTTTACGACAGAAAAAATACCACTGTGTTGCGACTGCTACCTTGAAACTATGCAGACCACTTATCACTCGTGTGAGTCACAGAACAGCCGTGTCATGCCGGTGCCAATCTGAGCGCGGTTCACAAGGGCAGTAGAACACGAGCGCGCGCGGCATGCAGGGATGCGTTTATCATTTGCTCTAGCAGCTTTGAAGTTCATGATGCATACTAACACTTACCAACTATGAGCACTTTGTTTCCAGCATTTTTCATCTTGAATCACAGCTCTGTCACATTAATCAATCAAAAAATTAAAATAATAAATAGTAAAAAAATTTTTATGAGTTTATGGTTTATGGAAGTAAAATATGGCACTGTTAACCTGCAAACTGGTTAGCCAGCACCTGGATAATCAGGAATATATTTTATACAAACTAAGGACTTATTTTTTTCTTTATATGCCATTCATTGCTCTATTTACCTGTTTGAAGAAAACTGCATACAATCTTGTGAGCTGTGAGAGATTGAGTGTAATGAAATGTTAAAATAGGTATATAAAATATTTTTGAGTCATACTTAAAAATTATATAACTGACAACTGGCCATATATACAAGTATTTTTTTTTTCCAGTACACTTTTTATTTTTTTGAGAATTTATAATCTGACAGATTTTTATATCAGCTGCACCAATAAGCTGCTCAAACACTTAATTTACAGTTCAAAGTATGTTTTCTGCTACAGATTTAAAAAAAAAATTATTGGGACAAAAATATTGCACCTCTCTTTTTGCATTGCCAATAGCTAATAGGAAATATGATTTCAATAAATAGAATGTTGTTTTAGGTTCTGTGTCTTTTAATGCCATGAAGGATGTACCCACCTTTGATGTGATGATTTGTGAAAAAGTTAAATAAAGGTTTGTTTCCAGCTGTAACAGTTGTATTAACCAAACAGTATTCAGATCATAAAATAGAAGCTGCTTAAATTTTTTGCCAGTAAAGATAAAGCATTTAATATAAATCAATTATAGGGGAATCAAGTCTGTAACCACATATTCTGTAAATAAATGCAATTTGTTGCATTCAACACATTTTTGCTTCATCTCCACGGCACTATTGATTTCTTCTTCCAGGAAGTGTGTGCCAGTGACTCACGGCTCAAGTGCTGAAAATCAATAGGCACTGCAAATAGTTTTGTGCAGTCGGAAAGCATATCATTTTCTGACTACATATACTATCAGCTCTGGTGTTGGATCAAATTTCAGGATGAGAGAAACAAGTAAGTTTAAAATTTAGTATGCATTTTTTTAACTAGGCCCACTAAAATTATGATTATCTTATTATTATAATGGTTAAATCCTCATGTAATTAACTTGCTGAGGTAATGCAAGTTAATGCTTGACTAACCTCATTACAAATCCGTCTAAATTATTTAAGCAATAGTGTCTTAACAGTAATTACTTATGGGGAATCTAATCAACAAATATAACTTCTATGCTGATCTAAGTAAATAAATAACCCAACAAATATTTTGTTTTGGTCAGACAATTAAATAAGAACATTTGTTGACTTCAATTAATATATTTTTTAAAGTTAAAATACATGGAGAGTTTTAAAACAGGTTATACTACAAATTCATATATAGCAGTAACATTTGGTAATGACATATTTAATTATTTGTGGTTAGTTAGTTGGAATCTAAGAAATGGGAATTGGTGAGACAGTAGGTAAGTTAAGAACCACACCAGAATTCACTTGGAATAAAAGAAGATTTACTACTCACAGTGTAGCTTTTTGGGGTTTAACCTTAGTTTTCTAGAATGTGTGATAGACATAGGTACATCATCACATTTTTTATATTTAATAAATAAATTTTCTGTAAAATATAAGTTTTAACTCATTGAATAAGTGCTGTGTTTATGTCTATACGATCTACTAGGATAGGGTAAACTGATTTAAGTTTTAAAATTTTAGAATAATCCTGTATTTACATCTTTGATACAATTACTTTGTTTATTATATGAATTTAATTTTTGTGATAATTAAAAGTCTGAAATAGGATTAAAACTTGTTTCTAACTAAATTTGCAAACTTCTTTTTGGAATAAAAAAAAATTATTTACAGTTTTTGTACAAATTATTATTTTTAAATAAATATATAGTAATTAATATTAAATAAAATTACTTATGATAGGTACCATATTTAAGTTAGTATATTATCCAAAAACAATTACCAAAATTGAAAAAAAATTCTGAATCTAAAGAATAACTTTTCCTTATTTAACTTGTAAATCCAACGTTCGTTCATGATTTTCATTTGACTCCTCTTAGCAGAGTTTTGCAAGTTTTTTCTGTGCTTTACCTTTAACTCAGAGCATCGACACAACTTACAAAACATTACCAAGAAGGTAACCAAGAAACTAAGGAACAAGCCCAAAATAAATTATCTGAAAAATACTTCTGATAGTGTTGAAACTTAAAAAAAAATTACTAGAGCAGATATAAAAAAAATATTTAGGAACACATGATGCTCTTATTAGAGGATTACTGAAAATTCTTACATGCATATATTTTCTTCTAAACACAATATTTTACAAAATTTACATTTAATCGTGGCAGTAAATTGCATTGATAATTAAAATCATTAAAACCCAGAATACATGAGGTGACTAGAAAAAATATATCTTCTAAAATAAATAACATGGAAGTATACTACTTTAATAAGTAAATACAAATCTACATATACTATTAAGTACTCCTATGACTAACTTAACAACGATCACAGAAAAAATCTTTAACATTAAAACTAAATAGGTACTACAGTAACAAAATATACATTACTGACATCTGTGCAGACATTGCAAACCTGAGTTGGGTTTGAATTTTTTTTTTTGTTGGTGTAATTTTGCCAGGAAAATGTTTCTAAGTTACCCCGTTAGTACTGAGAGCTGGCAAAGGAGGAGCTGGTTGGTAGATCCTTGTTGCCTTCTGACACGAAAGCATTTCACTACTCTTACCAGAAATGGCACCAGTATACACTTTCTCCGGTCTTCAGGATTTCTTGTATCCCAAAACTAATTTAAAAAATTTGGTAACACTGATTAAAAATAAGTGAAAAAGTTGTTTGTTTTACCATTTTAGCTCTTTTCCTTTCTAATGGATAATATACAATCATGTGGTCCAATATATCAACTCAGATTTTATGTTCTTTAAATGATTCATGCAGAGAACGTATCAATGCTAGGTATGGACCCGGTAATCTGATTTTATGATTGTTGTAATCTTGTTTGATTTTCGTGAGTGCACAACATCAGTTGTAGATGGTGTATAGCATTTTGATAGCATCAACACTGTGGTCCAGCATAATGGTTTGTTTTACTTTTCAATAATTTTATTATTGCTAGTAGCATGAAAACTTAAAAACAATATATATGGTGTGGATATACTATCCATGGGTGTTGTAACACCAGTGTTTTCTTGAAACACAGGCTAGTTTGGCATGTTTCCCTGATAATCGTCCAAGCTCAGCATCCTAAGGTTTTAGGTTGTCGTCACACAATGCATTATTTCTGTTGTTGCTAAATCTTCTGCAGCATTTTTTTGGCTGAATATTTTTTCGACTGCTTTCCTTAGAGTGCAAGATGGAGATCTATCAAGAATGCACTAAGTAAATATTTTATAAAAATTGAATATGTAAACAATTTATTTGAAAGAAATCACAGAGAAGAAACTGGCAAATGCTCCAGTTCAACTGCATCGTGTGACACCCACTTACTTCTTTTTTTTTGGAGTAGATTTGGATGACGTTAGAGGATTTGTTTAGTTTTCTTTGGCTGAAAGTAAACATGTTTACACTAGTCGTGAATAATTTTTTTTATGAAATCCAAAACATAAAATATTAAAATTAGTTTTGATAAGCTGCTTCAGATCCAAATCAAAATCATTTTCTTCTCCTTCCAATCCCAAATCATCAAAAGTTTAATCTAAAATGTCCAAATTTTCACTTGTTTCAATTGTTGGTGAAATTATTATGAAAATTTTATTTTGTAGAGCAAAATAGCATCAATAATATTTGTAAATGAGGCAAAGCTTAAACAAAACATGTTCTATACAAAGAAAATACATTTTATTTTTAAAAACTGATTGCTTATTACAAGATGCTTTCTGACTCTATAAAATCATACCGCAAAACATAAAACAGTCTCGGGAAAACTTGTCTGCGATAAACACATTGTATGGTATCTAAAATATATTAAAATTTTACTTGTATTTATTGAAATACACTAACAGGAATATCACAATATTTATAAAAAATATAAAATATGCAATGTTTTTTCAGAAAAATATGACTCATTGAAATCTCACTATTGGTCACAGAAAGTGAGGGTGCAATATTATTCATTGAAAAGCTAGAATATGTTACAATAGAAGAAGATGCATGCACATTTTCTTGTTCTAGCATTACCAACTTCAAAATATTGTATAAACACATGACAGATAGCAGCACCAGCCAGCTAGTGCCATGCATAACATTACCTAAGTATGACTCATGCAGCATTTTGTGAAAATTATTATTCATGGGTCCGAGTCAGACTCTGGCATTAGTCCACTCATGTAATTAACCTTGCCCGAGTCTGGGTCCAAAATGTGTTAACATTCCTGTGGTATATTTGGCTAGTTCAGGTTGCCTGCATGGCTAGCCAAGTGGAGATAGGAATACAATGAGTACTGCCATGATGTCTTACAGATAGTGTGAAAACGTGTGCTAAAGAATGTACAGTAAAACATAACAATTCCCTTTCATAAAATTTGCGTGTTTCATAAGTTAACCTTATTTAGTATCCAAATATTTTTTTCAATAACATTTAACCCTGTCATTAAGTTTTCATAGAAAGAAAATGTATCTTAATTTTTTCAGGCAACATTCTATTCCACTTATTTAAATTTAAAAAAATTATATTGTGTATAAAAAATGCAAAGATTATACTAGTACTTATGTTGAATGTGATAGAAATATGGTTTTTATTGAACAGGTAGTCAGTAGGGACTGTGAGTAGAAAAAAGCATTTATAATTCCTGAAAGTATTTTGGCTAGGAATATCACTAGTGATATAAAAATAATTTTGAAGTTAAAAGACCATGACAAATTTACTGAAAATGTTTTCATTGCAGGAAAGTTCACATAAAAAACAAACTTTAACTAATATGATTCTGTTTTGTTAATAAAAAAGGTATGACATCAATTTAAGTTTCCAAAAGATGAAGTATTCTATGGATGTTAGCATTGTCAGGTCATACAGCCAAGGGTGCATATGATAAACTAGGGAAGGTTCACTGCGGCAAACTACTCTCCTGCTTATTTTTTTACACTTTGTTGTCTTCACTATTAAAATATATGTTTGGCTATATAACCAGAGGTGCCCGCCCCCCCCCCCCCCCCAAACACTATGACTCACCCCCCCCCCCCCCAAAATTTTTTGTGCCATTTTCTCAATTATTTTATAATATTATACTTTTTTAGTATTATCTTTTGTCACATTTTGCATTAATTAAAACTAATTTTCTAATAATAATAATTTTGGTCATATGCACTTATTGTCGAAGCGGGGATAGGGACCATCCTGAACCGACAGATGCCAAACCGCTTTTGTTGAGGAAAGTGCGGGGTTGCCAATTTGATATACAAGATCCCTTTCAATTAGCAAAGCACCAGAAACGTATTTTCACATTAGAAGCTATAAGTATGTAAATTATATATATATTTTCTCGTCTTTTGACAACCCCCCCCCCCCTCCTGCCTGAAATTTTAATGACGCAGTCTGCGTCGTTACCCCCCCTTGTGGGCACCCCTGATATAACAAACTGTGAGAACTTGGCTGTGGACTATAAAACCCTAGGTACTCATTAGGATAAACCGAACTGGTAAAATGTGTCAAATTTTTTGCTATTTTTTTTTGTATAGAGGAGCAGGGTTCCTGCAGACAATCAAAATCTGGAAAACAGGAAACTTCAGGGAACTGAAAAGCTATCTTCAAAATCTGGAAAACATAGGGAAATTGTAAAATATGAGTTACCAAACTGGGTTATTAAGTTTTAACACTAGTGTGTTCCTCTAATGTCTTAAAACCAGCCCGTATTTTAATCACTAATTCTTGTGTAGTTGGAAACTATTTGTTTTCATCAGTAATTAAATTTAAGAGAAACAGTCAGTGAATCGTGTGGTTTATATGTGATCAGATATGTATTTGTAATGTAATATATTTTTGTTACTGTGCAAGATTTATTAATGAGAGAGTAATAACGATTGGTTGGCCAGGGAAACAGGGAAAACTCAGGGAAATTTTCTAAATGAATATTGTGGGCTCACTGGAGGAGGGTAGGCACCAGTCATTTGTCTGGTTATGCTGGCCTGCCTTTCATTTTTTACTTCCTGTGCTTCCTCTTCAGACAGCATTTTAAAACAGCAATTGTTTGTTTACTTCTAAATGATGCTGAGAGTATGGCATTTTATCACCAGAAAGGGCTTTTGTCATGCTTATTCACGATTACATCACAATTAAGAATTACCACTGTGTCTAGTAATTGGTATAAAAACTATTTAAATAATCTGTGATTGTGATCATTCAGCAATAGGTATTGTTTGCAAATTACGATTAATTTTAACCAGTATCTGTACACTAATTACAACTCTGGTCAGAAGTTTTTCAAGGGACTTAAAATTTTGAGCTTATTGACCAGAAAAAATGCCTTTAAAGCTTTCAGCTACATTATGTTTAAAGGTGAAGTGAAAAATTATTCAAAACTATCATGCAGCAAAACTTACTAAGTGAAAATTAAATAAAAAAGGTTTCACTGTATTTGTCCCTTCAGAAATTTTATACCAGGATTCCACTGTATTTTTTGATCTCTTTTATGTGAATAATAAAGTGGCTATGTTTTTGTTTAAGTATTTAGAAGATATTACTGGGTTTGTTGATATTACTGGGTTTAAGCATTTTTTTCATAATTTCTAATATGTTTATTCTATTGAATGCTGCAGCTGCATCAGTGATACAATGATATATGATTGAAATTTTCTGAGTCATGGAAACAACACATCGTTCCTTGTACACTACATCAAGCTCGAACAAGATAACAGTTCCTTTCTATGCCCCTCCACGAGGATGCAAAAAAACCAGTGCAGAGATTATCAGTGAAGCTCGGGCTGCCATGACACATGAGTATGCAACCAATCAAAGCATAAGAAGCTCGAGAATGGCAGCCAGAATCAGACCAGTGAACACTAAGCGGCCATTCACGCCACAGGAAAGAGAACGGACCCTATTTGGTGGGTCCAAGAAGTTTACCTGTCGTCCACCGAGTTCTTTCAGGTAAGTGGTTTACTTTAGTATACTTTGCAATATGTTGGTATAAAAGTGTGTACATAGTGTGTGTGTATATATAAATATACCTATTGCAAATGTTCAATAATTGTTTTAACATTTGGACTAAATTGTATTAGAACTTGTTTTGAAATACTAGGGGCTTATATTGATACAAGCTTGTTCATGCTTCTCTTATTTGATAAAATTAAGAATATAACAAATTACATTACGTATATTTTGAGCCGAAACTGATTTTTAATGATACTGGCACTAAGTAATATTTCCTTACCGATCATGGCAGACTATTTCTAGACAAAAGCAAAGTGTATATTGTTATTTTTTTTCATAAAAAGCAATCTAAGAATATAAAATAATTACTACTTAAACTCTTATTGCTGAAGAATAAAACAAGAATTCTACTCATTTACAAAGACAAGTAATGCAATTTTTAAATAAATACATAAAGGAACAAAGTTTTCACTAAACCGCAGCATGTTTCAACAAAAAAGTTAATATATTACAAAAATTCTGTTTTCTAAATTTTTCTGGATTGATGGAACTTCTCTTCTTTAGGCTATACATTAGGCACCAGCTGTACTTAGCAGCCTCTATGATGATACAGTGAATAATGTGCTGCTGTGTGGGCTGAAGTAGACATAGTGGTTGAAGTAGACATAGTGATGCCCGGTGAGTTCTCAGGGGGATTCAGGTCACGTGGCTGGAGACGGCAGTGGTTCGTTGCTAGTGAAAGAAGGTACTCCGAATGGATGTTGATTTATTACAAAAGAGATAACACCGCAGCACTCAGCCTGTGTCATGTCAGTGCCAGAGCACGTCTCTACGTGCTTATGTAATGGAAACGTTACGGTTACGGCTCGAGCGGAGGTGCGACAGTGAAGATGAGTGTCCATTGGTTATCCGTGAAGTATGATACAAGGATGCAGTTTCACTGATACGTCATGTCCATGATTTAGAACACGGCAAACACTGTACGAGCGAAAGACTATGGAACATGGGTCACTACACAAATATGTTAATACTATACTCACAGCTGGTAGAGAGTCTATGCGGGAACAATGAAGCAGGGACGTTGGCAGTTTGATATACCTCGCGAGTAGTTGAGTTCATTTATGTTTAATGTCTGAGTGGTCACGAGGTTTCACGAAAGAGGAACAGTTCCTGAAGTTAAGCATGGGCGGAGGGCCCTCACAAGCATGTTTCCCACTTGGACGAACATGGCCTACCTACCATAGATTCTCATGGTTAGTGAATTAGTTTTGTAGAAAGTTGGCATGTTTAGTCCATAGATAGCTCAGCGCAGGCTAAGTTGAGAAAGCTCAGGAACAGTACCTCCTACCCGAGCATAGGTATGCAAACGCAGCCCATCGACTACAAAGGTAGGAAACGTAAAACTTGAGAAGGCATTACTCTGAATGAAAAAATTACGTTATGCGGTAGGCTCCTTACAACTGCACAAAAACGGGGCCGGATTTAAGATTTAAGGATTTAAGAACTTACGCTGTGGAGGTTAGAGTCGGAGATGGCAAGATGTTGTGGACCCCGTGGTGTGCGGATGCATCGGACCTCTGCGCTGAGTGAGCGAAGACTCACATGGCCCCGGCAGCCCGGAGCTACCCAGGCTACGTTTCGCGTGAAGTATGCAGAGTGTGCGAACGATTCGGGCTTAGATTTGCGGCGAAGTCGCACAGTGAACAATATTTTTGTAATCGTATAAAACGTTAGTGTTTAAAACAAGGACCAAGAAGTATACTGAAACTGAAATAAACTTTTGCTTCCATATTTACATAGCAAGTGTATAAAGAATTCAACGTGGCATAGCAGACAGATTTCAGTTTATTTCCTGGCTTTGGTAAAAGTGGTAATGGCATGACTTCAGAAATTAGAGTTTTTTTTTTTCATTACTCACAGTTAGGGTGGAATCATAAAAAAATTTAACAGTACAAAAACTTATTTTATAAAATCCCAGTCACTTTGAACTTAAGTGTCTGGTTCAATACATTAAACTTTACGTTGTTGCTCCTCCAAGTCTTTCTTCAAAAGTATGAAAGTTCCTTTCCATCTGGTAAATTAGTCCTATTTTAATTTGTGACATTGAATACTATTAGTTTGCTAAAATTGAATGTTTGAAATGTCTCACCACATGACGAACCTTGCAGTAAAATCAAGATACTCTTTTATCAATAAGTAAAGATCCTTTTTAACAAGCTGCTAAGTGTGAGCGGTACAACAAGCACTACAAATGTCTAATACGTCACTCGCACGCATGCTGCCTTGCCCTTACAATGTTTAAAACATTGCATCATAAAATCACATGCTGTTTCCAGTGTGGCACATATAACGGAATGGAACAACTTTCACACTTAATTTTTTTTCTCTTTTAAATTATGTGATTCTGTATCCTTTATAATTTCTTTCACTTGTTCATTAACAACACTGTACCAATCAAAAATTATGTGCCTGGATAAGAAAGTGGTTTTGTATGGAATTTTTTATTATGGTTCTAAATATTGCATCAAATTGGTAAAACCTAAAAAAATACATATATTTTGTTTTAAACTGAGAGTTCAATAGGGTGGAAATTTAAGGTAGCCACACTTATCATCAACTAGTGGTTGGAATTTAGACGGTTATGCTAATAAATATATGATTGTGAAGTTGAAAAAGAAAACAAACTGGGTTGATTAAACTTTCATGAAATTAATGCAAGGTGTAATAACTAACTATCAATTAGTAGAAAGTACCTACTGCATTAAACTTTCTCAAGAGGTGGTTATATATATAATTTTATGTCGGTGCTTCACTTAGAACAAAAATATATCTAAACACTAAACATCAACTTTTATTCAGAGCAGAATAACAGCACTAGGCCTATGCTACTTTAATATGCATTAAACATAAAAAAAAAAATGTTTTAACATACCTTCTGACACTACAAAGCTGAAAGTGATAAAGTCTATGCAAATAATTTTCCTAACCAAATTTGTTATTGCCTTCGCCAGTTTACACAAAGACTGGAAAGGTTATTTCTGATCTTTCCTGATTTTTTTAAATAATGGCTTTCAGTTTTGAGAGACATATTTTTATACAGCTGATTGCCCATGCTTTCATAACCCAAAGCTTCAGCCAAAGTTCTACATGTTTTTTAAAGGTGAACCCAAGTTTAACTCTTTTGTTTTGTAGCAGTGTGTCCTTATCTGTCCTTACCACCACAAGACACGACACACTTGCAAATACTGCATAATACCTTATTTTAATTTTTTGTACTCACTAAAAATGGTTCAATAAGTCATGTTGATACACTTCATTGCTCCTTATAAAGCTACATTAAGTAGTAGTAAGGCCTGGAAACATACTAGGTAAAGAAAACTCGAAGGCAGAACACTGAAAGGGTCACAACAAATTTTGTTATTACACCTACAACAATGGTTGAGTGTAAAGGTAGACCATATAGTAGAAAAGACTATAAATTCAGAGGATCTGGTTGCTGAGTTACTAATTTAATAAAGATATTAATGGAGACAAGAATATTCAAAAACAAATGTGTACTTTTTGGTTATCATATAAGTAATAAAAAAATAGGTTAAAATTATGAAAAATCTGTGACTTACATGCTCATTGAAGACAGACAAAACTGTTTAAAAAAAACTGTTAGAAGAAAACGGCCTGCCGAGATTACATTAAAGTTTAACAATAACAATTTTTTTATGGTACCTAATTTATGTAGGAATATATGTATGAACTCCTTAATCCAGCAATAATAATTTTATGTGTGTGTGTATATATATATATATATATATATATATATATATATATATATATATATATATATATGTATATATATGTATATATATACATATATATATGTATGTATATATATATGTATATATATGTATATATATATATATGTATATATATATATATATATATATATATATATATATATATATATATATATATAGAGAGAGAGAGAGAGAGAGAGAGAGTTGGCTTTAACATAGTCTCTTTTGAGGAATTTTCACTGTGTTTGATTTATTTTTCTGTGTCTAAATAAGAGGCTGCAATATAGTACAGGTTATCTTAAACAAATGTTCTATATTCCTGTTTTTACTTATCTGCCTGCATGTGAACTAAACACATTCTGTAGGCCTGAGGCTGACTCAGAAGGGAGCAGATAATTTTTGGAGCTGAAACTAGGAGCCGACACTGGGACTCCACTGCGTAACAGAAGGTCACACAGTGATAAATATAGAAAAAACAATGAGTGAATACCATGACATAAACTAGATCTAGAAATTTTGTAGGCAACAGAGGAGGAAGAGTGACTACCACTTATCACTATGTGGGGTAATCCAGGGATTACTTCATGGATGCGGAGAACAGAAGCACAGTCAAGCAGAAACTTACACAAAACTAGCACAAATTACATAATGCCGCTGTAGCGTACGAAGAAGGAAATCCCCTTATTCGCGGGACTACATCCTGCAGATAGTCAACTGTAAGATATCGGTCCCTGCTGCTAATGAAAGTGTATGAATGGGAAGTCCATGAATACAGTGGGTGAACTACACCACTTTGGCCAGTAAAAGGAATGAAACTGTAAAGCCTGAGGCCCGGATAAATTAAAATTCAAGGTTCTGCTAAGTTTTAAAATGCCCCCAAAAAATTGAAATGTTCCGTGACAATAATTGTTAATTATTAACTAATCTTAAAATAGTAACTCTTTAAAAAAAAAACTAAATTACTGGTGCCATGAAATTTTACCATTAAATGGCACAACTTAAACAATTAAAGCAGCTTTTTCAGGAAAAGCAAAAAAAAATACTTAAATCCTCTTTTGCTCATAGGTATTTAAATTATGTGAAACTTAACATGTCGGCTTGAAACTCTCTTGGTTCTGGACTAGGGTTGTTTTTGCCAAAACAAATTCATCAGATTGTACGAAAATGAAAAGATAATTCTTTATTGATTTTTTAATGATACAACAGAAGCAGTTAAAAACCAACAAGTAAACAACATAAATGTAAAAAAAAAAAAAGGAATTTCAACATGTATAGGATTGCATACTACATATAAATATAAAAAAATTACTAATACTAAGATCAATGTTTTTTTTTGCTTAAAATACTGTGCACAATAGTTATTTTTTTCTTAAAATACAGTTAACATTGGTTATTTTCATTTAAAATTATGTGAACAATGATTCTTTTTGCTGAAAATATGTGGACAATGGTTGTTTTTGCTGAACACACCATATTTCAGAGCCTCATATCATACAGACTATGGTTTTATTTGCTTTAACAGTTGCTTTGGTTTTATTTGCTTTAACAGTTGCTTGTATGCATGCCCACAAGGGATCACCCCAGTGACATCGTCCAGGGCTGCGCCTATCTGAACCCGATATGCCACCACCCCTCAACCCCACCTATCCTCATGGCACTTGAATCTCCCGCCGGCGACGTGCGTGCGCCTCGTTTGAATAGCGCGCCACGGACTATCGCAAGAGGGCGCAGGTAGAGTTAGTGCTCCGTACCCATAAATACTAATTAACATTGTAAACCTTTTCTTTTGCTTTCCCCATAGTGTATATGTGTCAGTATAAAAATAAATTTAGTGGAAATAAATATTCAAAATGGACCCATACTTTCCGAAGGCCAACACAATTAGTACTTTTCCTTGAAATCTGATACATAAAATTATTATACGTTTTGTGGCGGATGTAATAATTGATTAAGCATAAATACGTTAGCGGCACGAACTGGAATTGATAATGGTACTCGCAGTTATAGCGCGATTGCACTGACGAACCACCTCGGCGGTCATGTCTCTCCCCAGTCGCTCATCACCGCTACCCGAGGTAAGACTCTCTCAGCACTTCGCGGACTTAAACTTGTGTTGCACTGATCTGTTCATTCCGTCGCTGAATTATTTTTAAAACCTTGTCGTCTTTCCCGGATCTTGCCTCGGGGGCGCGACTGGTCTATTAATTGAAATAGTAGGTAATTCGTGTAGCGGAGTTCGGACATAACCGCGAACTAGTTCTCCATGCCACGACGTGGCTCTGGCCTCACTTAAACCAGCCGAGCCGTTTAGACGTTTGATCTCCTCTACTTAATTCTTTAATCGTAACTGCTGTACAAGAGGTATGTGGCTCTGTGGCGTGTAATAAATCTTGTTTCGAACTTAGTGTTTTCGTCTGTGACCACCCACGTGTGTAACACCTTCTGCATGTCGGCGTGTGGGATGCCTTGAGAGCCCACGGTCAAAGAAATTTTAGTTGCATTTCTGTTGGTGCTGGAACGATGTGATGTCGCTACAATTGATTGTGAACCGGCAAGTAAATGGTTGATGCGATTGCCACTAGATAGCAGCACATATAGTCGCTGCATCATCTTTTGAATTTCAATAACGACTGAAAACTAGTGATGGGTCGATTCCACCGATTCCACCATAATCGCGGGATTCAGAATACAATGGTTTTGGAATCGACCATGTCCGATGTCCGATTCCTGGATTGTTTTTGTAAGTTTGCAAAATACATCTCCTACGCAACGTAAAAAAATATTAAAATTAGACAAAACAAAAATTTTATTTACTAAATGTTAACTATTTGATCATGGCAGCTACGTTTTCCATTTTTTTTTCTATTTTTTTTTGGTGGTTAACGGCTTTTGTCCACAACCAGAACTATACTCGTACATGGTCAACACGGCTTATGGTCCCTCACAACCATAACATCTTCAATGTCTCGCCGCTGAAGCCTCTTCTAGAGAGCAATACAGGTGTTGTCCATCAGAAATCTATACCGGGCGGAGCACACGTAGGCGGAGGGACATGGTAGGATTACCTAGCAGGAACTATTCATTTCTAACTATCTTCTCGGTCGAGGCCCATCGACCAATGGAAAGAAGACCATGGAATAAGGTCAAATGTTAGTATAATACACCGGTCACCAAGGACAGAGGACCCAAGGGAGTTACCATTTACTCATATGTGGATGTTATTCTCTAGTAGGAAATTAGATAGCACTATACAGTCCTCACAAGTAGACGTATATAACAAGGAGGGGTACGCCATTGGCAATGGCAAGTTAAGATCCTTAAGTTGGGCATAGAAGTTATCCCGCGAGTGGACGACCTACAACGTGGAAGTGGGTACGTACCGGGTGGGAGCGCACGTTACCCTGACTCCTGTAACGGCCCATTCATTGTAGTCGTAGAATCCTTTGGTGGTAACATAGGGAACTTGCACCCGATTGCGTTAGGTAAAAGAATGCACCCTAATCGTTACATATTGCAAATACAACAAGCAGGACCAAAACGGCTGAACATATACTTTAGTACGGCGAAAGCAGCCAATCAATTTCTGGACTCTGACACACCAGGCAAGATGATCCTGCGCGCGAGCATCCCTATGGGTCTAACGAGGAAACAGGTTATAATATATGATGTTCCTTTGGATGTTCGTATGGATGAAGTTCTCGACGACTATAAAAGCGCAACCCACAAACTCCTGCATGCGGAACGCCTCACCAAGCATATCCAACGCGATGGTCAGGATATTCGGGTGCCTATAAAGATACTTAGTCTCACATTTGAAGGTCAAACGTTGCCTCCATATTTCAGCATCTATAAAGAAATCTACAAAGTAACACCAAAAGTACAAAGTGTAACTACGTTTGCCATTGTAAATAACCTAATTTTTTGTTCGTACTACCTGCCATGGTAAACCATACGGCCATGAACCAAATCTTTGGTGACGTGAACTTGAAAATTAAGATTTTATTTTATTTTTTATTTCATTCAATAGACCATACAATGTTATAGAATATGTCAAAAAAAAATTACAAATAAACATAAATACAAACACATAAACAGGTACAAGAACAGTATTAAAAGCATTACAAAATTAAAATAATAAAATATAACAGCTGCTCCTCCATGAATAAGCACCTATTATATATTATATATAAAATAAATTATATATAAAAGAAAAGTCATACATAAAAAAGTTACGAAGCTACCTCCTGTTCATAGTCATCTATATTATAAAAAGCCTTATGTGATAAATAAAGAAATAATTCCTTTTTAAATAAATTATATTGGTCCATATTTTTTTAGAACTGATGGTAATTTATTGAGTAATCTAACACCAACATTTCTAACTGACTGTAAAGTTTTTTTTCTTGTGAACCCTTTGCAGATGAAAATCTGCATTAATTCGTGTGAAATGCTCATGAATATTAGTATTTTTTAAATAAATTAATTTGTTTTTATGAATAAACAATAATACTTTGTAAATATAAATACAGGGCACAGTAAGAAGACCTAAGGATTTATAAATGTCACGAAAACTGTCCAAACGTTTCATGTGGAGTATAATTCTGATTAATTTTTTTTTGTATAGTAAAAACTGATTGTAGATGATGTCTATTACTCCCCCAATACATAATTCCATAGCTGATTAAAGAATAAACATAGCCAAAGTAGGCAGACCATAGGCATTGTTTGGTAGTTATATGAGAAAGTACTTTAAACATATAACACATACTGTTTAATTTATTTAGCAAACCAAACATATGTTTGTCTGCACTTTAAACTTTAAAGAATTATAAATATAATAACTTTTTAACATGAATTTACTAAATTTCACAGTGGATTACTGCGACCATATTAAAATAAGTTTAAAGCAACATAACCAAATTGCTGTAAATCGGCGTTCTTGTGCGTATTTAGCGATGCTCGTTTTACATTAGAAAGTTTTTGGAAAGGCAGTTGGCAAATCTGAATTTCCAAACATTTCTGCTGAAACATTCGTAAATGTTTATTACTAAACATAAACAATCTTTTGCAAGTAGTTGTGTTAGTTCAACAGAATTGTTTCCGATAAATTTCTGAAATGAATTAAATGTTAACACGCGATTATTTAAAGAGTTTAAATATTTTGTATACGAAAATCTCACCATAAAATGTGGAAATATTGAGATGCTTAAACATGCACAGATCTTTCTTACTCAAGAACAGAAAATTTATTTTCTCTTTACTGTTGTGAAGAACAGCAAGACTGGATGGATTTATTCTTTTCACCAAGTGATATAATTAAGTTAATATATTAAAAAGTAATCATCTCTGTTTTTAATTTTAGTGTGGTGCATATTTGTTTCCATCATAATGAGATAATAAAATTTTATTTTTACATTTCCCTCTTTTTATTTTTTTTGGCCCTTTTCCCTTGAAATATGTAAAAACGAGGTTATATTGTCATTTTATTTGGATCATTAATTAGTTGTGCTTAAAAATAAAATTCTTAACCTAACCGTACAAACCCTCTTTTTTTTTTACAATAAATAAATTGAGTTGATAATGTAAGGTATCTAAAGTTGGTTAAGTTATAACATTATTTACAATTTACGTCATAAGACATCTTTGCTTATTGGCAGTGTTTGAACATGTGTTTAGTCTAACTATATGCAAGGATAAAAAGCCAAATTATTCTAGAAATTCAAGGTAGCGTAACTTGAGGGTAATGAAAATGCTTTTTAACATTATATAAGCTGTATATAATGCTAATTTATGCACAGAAAATGAAACACAATGCAATTACATTTTTAAAATCATAAACAACCTTTTTTTCTGAGTATATTACTCTGTTGAACATTGTCAGATAAAAATTAAGGAATCGGAATCAGATTTGAAGAATTGGCCCTTTAATTTATGAATCGAAAATGGAATCGGAATCGGAATCGGTATGTTTTAGGAATCAGCCGAACACTACTGAAAACACATGGTACTGGTATTTGAAAGTTAATACAAAATGAAGCAGTCGGTAATGTGAAAATTTTTTGACTAAAAAACTGTTTGTATTTAATACGGAAAGTAATTCTGACGAAATAATATATTAAACTAAAATTACAAGCATTTCCAACATTTAAAATATGTGTATTTCGCGTGAGAAGATGTTGTAACACTAATAAATAAAAATGTTGGTACATTTATTATATATGACCTGAAATTTGGTAACCAATACTCTAATATTTACTTCTGATTTAATAACCTTGCTTAAAGTCCGTAAAATGCCGACCATGTCTGTTCGCTAAGTGTCTATCTAAGATAATTGCTATGAACCGACTCGAGAGTCTGTTAACATCGAAGTTCCTAATAGCTATGTCCACACTTATGCGCTTTCATTTTCCTCTTTCCTTTCAACTTGCAATTCCTCTTTCTTTTCAACTTTCCTCCAACTGCATGCGTCTAACGCATGCCTCTGACGCAAGCTATACCTGTCCTAATTGGTGCGTCAGTTTCGTTCAACATTCACGATGGATGTTGCGGACGCGAGTGATAAGTGCAACTTAGTTAGTAATTAATAGTGAGAAAAAGAAGAAAAACCACAGGCAACGCTCAATATGGATCAAGGCGTTTTTGGAAAAACAGGATTACAAGATTTTGAAGGAAGTACGTCTGGATCATGGCCTGTACAGGAATTTCTCAAGGTTGTCAGAAGCCAACTTTGACACTTTGTTGAGTATGGTTCAGCGGAAAATTGAAATCATGGTGATTTGTACCTCTCATCAGCCCCAGAACCCGTCTTTTTCTTGCAAACTTTTTTGTGTTCTTTCGAAAAGTGTGAGCGCAAGCTTTTTATTTTATTTTTTACACCCTGAATATCAAGATTAGTTATATTTATTTCCCAAGATAATTAACGCGTCGTCTTGAACGGTTTTCTTGTATACAACTTTGAGGAAACATTCCACAAAGCAGGAAACTTTTTATAGTCGTCTATAAAATTAAAAGTCTTCTGAACCGCGGACGACAAGGCTTAAAAAATATCAAAAGCGCAAGGAAAGACGCACAAAATCCCTGAGTTGTACGAATCGGCTTTCGACACTGTGTGCGCTACGTTCACTCACCCCGTTCAACTCCGATGACGCATGCAGCAACACATTTGTCAGTTGCGTTCCTCCGTGCGCAAGACGCATGCCTTTGACGCATGTAAAAACGCACCAGTGTGGACATACCTAATAATGATCATAATTGCTCAGCGCTCAAAACACAACGGTGCAACAGAAAATGTAATCGAACGATGATCAGACCAGCTTATGACTCGAGATCACATCTGAACTCCAATGGTAACTGACCTTAAGGCCGGCTTGCACAGTCGTGACTTGAGGCAAAGTGTGACGCCATTTAACTAATCTGAAACGTTTTTTGCTTATATTTTACTGAACTGCCTTTGCACGCGGCGCGACACGCTTCTTCATCGGTGCTGGCCGCCGATATCAGCGCCTCACGGGGGCGTGTTACGTAAACAGTTCCTGGAAAGATACTTGTTGGAAACAGAAATTTAACAACTTTAAAAATGCTAGTAAAATTTAAAAAAAAATGCAACATTAGTTAGGCTGACCAGACAGCAATACAGAAACATATTTTAAAACGTTCACAAGAAAGTAAAATTCAAGCCAAAGTGTAACTAACTGTGAGAAAAATATCATATCTAATTGCAAATATTAAAGTGGCATTTTATTTAAACTTAAAAGTCGTACATAAAAGCAAATCCAAATAAAAACAGAGGTAGATGGTGGCACTTGCCACAATGGTACAGCATTTATCCAGTGGATTCAGTAATAGTTTTAAATAAACATAAGAATTTTAATATGGGAAATACTAAGTTTTGCTTAGTATTTGTATGGTGAAATGAAAAGCCACTTTTTCTGTTATAGTTTGTATGTTGTGTGTGAAAGAAATTTTAACTTTTAATTATACTCTGACCAGATATCAATATGCTTAAGTTATTCTTCGTTCAATTATTTTTTTCAGCTTAGACTGTTTGCTGTTTCAAGAACCAGACCACACCCCCATAACTTCACCGCACATGAAGAAACCTAATCCACTGACCTTCTGCTCATCTTTACCTTCTGATATTGATGCAAGCTCATCTTCAGCAGATTTCGTGATGTGGAAAAATTGGTTTCGCAACAATAGCGCAGCACTCCGTTTGTCCTATTACGCCCCACCGATGTCTGCTTCCAGTACTGCTGCATCTAAGTTCAGACTACCTTCCATTCAATGGGATGCTAAACATCAAAGCAAGTCGAGGCAGCTTTCTACAACCGGATCTCTTAGAAACTGTGAGTTTTTATTTGAGTTACTATTTAACGTTTAAATGATTAGATAAGTATCATCAATTAACTCCATGAAGGAATTGTTTTTCAACAATTTTCCTTTTTACTTAATTTTTTAGTGGTCTGTTAAAATAAATTAACTTATCTCAAATATAACACATTCACAAGTATTGAAACTCTGAACTAAAAACCATCACTAGTAAGAAAGTTGATACTTTTTGTACAGAAAGAGCGAGATGAAAACAAAGTCAGGTGGCATAGTGGTAAGACATTAGACTTGCATTATGGATGACCCGGGTTAGCATCGGTCTGGCCGTCCTGAAGTATGTTTTCCATGGTTTTCGAAGTACTGGGATGGTTCCTTACCAATCTATGGCGATTCCTTCCGACAGCAGCCAGTCCGTTGGCCAGGTAAATGGGTGTGGTGCTGTGCTACCGACCGCCATCGTGAATGACCTTGAACTTGAATCCTGACCTTTACCTAGGCTATAATTCGCCACCCCAATTACGTTTTCACCTAAAAAAGAAATTATTTAAAGGTTTACAAAAAGATCTAAAAAAAATTAAAAATAAAACAGCAGTCCTTAGTTAAAGTCTCGGTGAGAGTAAACATGCAATTAAAAAAACTCGAAAAAAATAGAAAATGTATAAAACAATAATTAAAAAAAAAACCGCTTACGTAAAATAATTTTGAGTCTCTGGTTAGAACCCGACGAGGGAAATTGTAAAAATTATCACATATTTCCTCCAGCAGACTGATCTTCACCAACTATACCAGGACGTATATTACGCCCATCGATGTGACCTCATGGAAGCCATATTAGTCACCATGTTATATTTCCTTTTCATCTCCTAGTGTGTTTTAGTAACAATCATCTTAATTCCCCTGTTATCTGCTAGATCGCAGTAGTGCCAATAACCGGATCCTGAGACACCTTCCGGCCATCTTATCGATTTATTTTCGTTCTCCATGGCCACCAAATTAATTTTCCTTTCCAACATAAATGGGGTTGCAAAAAAACCAAATTTAAGGTCATGGCAGGAGTTAGTACGCTTCTAAGTGATAGTGTCAATGCAATGCTTATCATTTAGGGCAGGGATGGCAAACTTTTATTGGTGAACGCTCCATTTTTTATGGAAAAATAATAATGTGGCTATGACGTGCTATCAAAGAATCTTCACTTAGTGATGATAATAATGATAATAATAATAATGGATAAAAATAAAACTGGGTGCTATTAACTTAAAAACTCTTTATTTGAAAATCGAAATTTGCACAGCAAATGAATGTTTACTATTTTATGTTAATTTAAATAAAATTAAATATTAGTGTGATTTCTGCTGTTGCAAAATAGATGCTAAATATATTATATTAGGCTATTAGGTACGTTGTTACTTTTAGCAGAATGTAAGCTGAACTGGAGTCATCTGACTAATGGTTTTGATGCAAGTTTTTAATGTTATTCATTTATGAAAAATAAAAAAAAAGACTCACAATCATAGGTATCAAAAAATATCAAAAGCCATCTTCAGAAAACTAAATATGTCTGGAATTGAATTACACATTTACATAAATTTGGTATTGGAATTTATACTCATATTGCCTGATAGTCTTTCTATTTCATTTAATTCCAACTCTTTCCTTAATTCGATAAATTTTTGAATGCATATTTAACTACACTGGAAGTGAATCAGCTGCATTTCAATTTCTTCAATCTCAATCGAATCAAATCTAGACAAGTTAAATTTATCCACCGAAGTCTTCTGTATACGTAATAAATTTGAATGTTTCCGATAATTCTTTGAATGGGCAAAATCTTGCTGAAAATTCTTCGATTGATGAATGAATTACCGAATTAAACTCTTAAGTGACTTTTTCTTCGTCTAGCTTTTGTGTAAATATAAATATTTGGTGATATTGTTCAAGTTTGGGAAATACTTGTTTTTTTTTTTGGTTGCAATATCTTTACTTTAAACTTGCAATTTAGCCTCAAAAGCACAAATGTGATCTATCATGACGATAATTGTTTTATTTGGACCTTGAAGTTTTACGTTCAATTCACTGAAATGCTGGCACAAGTCTGTAAAACACATTAATTCTGAAAGCCACATAACATCCATTAATTGAGGACATTGTTCAATTTTCCCCTCAATTTGTAAAAACCAGCCTGATTTCTTCCAAAAATCAACAAATCTTTGAAGTACGTTACCGCGACTCAACCAGCGAACATTTATACATCAGCAACCCAATATACACTGAGTTGACGTCATCCAACAAGCACCAAATTTTAGTTTATTTAAAACCTGCAACAATATAACATTCACTATTTTTGTAACTTATGTAGTTATATTTTCAAGAGAGGCAAAACCACCCTTAGCACACAAGCCTTGTTGATGAATGATGCAGTGGAATTCAAGAATTGAATGTCCTATGTGTGTTTGAAATGTACTGATAAAATTATTTTGTTTTGCCCACCATACTGGGAGCAGTATCAGACGTTATCGAAACAATTTTACTTCAATCAATTTATTTCTCAGCAATTGATTTTTTTAACAGCCGTACAAATATCTGTACCAGTAGAAGTTGTCGGCAACGATGTTAACGTAATTAATTCTTCTTTGACATCGTTAGCTTCACAATATTGAGCAAAAACCCTAAATGAGAAGATTTAGTTATATCAATACTTTCGTTGAGACACAGCCAAATAAAAGGAGAGGACTCGATGTCTTTTTTTTTTTTTGGTTCGTTTACATTTCCTGCCAGTTTTAGGATTCTGTATTTTATTGTGTTTTGGATAAAGGAATATCTTTGATACACTGAATTAACTTATTTAATATTACAATGTAGTTTTTTTTCATGGCTCTTAGCACTAACCGAGAATCAGTGGAATGAGTTTACTATTTTTTTTTAAGTTGTAGAACGATTTAACTCAAAATTCACGAATTTTTACAGAAAACACGGCCTTAAAGATTGTTTTATTTTATTTTTACCATTCCTTAAATATTTCCTGATTCCAAAATTAAAAAAATGTATATAATGATTTCAAATAAATAAATTTTTAAGTTGAAGCCAGTTATCTTTGTGACGCGGAAACATCACTTTTATCATCACATACCTATGTAATAAAAAAAAATAGAGAGAATTCATTATTTTAAATATTTCTTAATACATTTTGATCACTAATTTGGAGAGAGAGTTACATTAAATATAGGCAAGTAACATTAGTTTGTTGTTCACTGGAAGTTATTTAAACGGCTTTCGCTCGATATCCATAAGAGATTTTGAAAAATACAAAAAAAAATTGTGGGGAATTTAATTTAAAATATTAAAAGTAGTTTCCAAATTCGGTTTTTTCATCGATTTGTCTTTAGTATTGCTAGATATTGGCAAAGAAGAAAATTTGTTTGATCTGAAAGTCATTAAAACAATCACCATCTTGGAATGGTTAAAAATTTTGAAACATCTATAGTTCCTCGTTCTTTCCAGGTTTGAAAACTAATTTCATACAACACTTCAGTTCTATTAGAAGTGTAATTTTTTGCCTGACATATTAACAGAGAAACAACATTCATACGACACCACTACATTTGTGTATCAATGAATTTGTATCTATATTTAACATATTATGGGTGTTACTTTACAAACTACACAGAAATAAATTTAGTCTAGCATTATATTCCATTAGCCCTTAATGTGAACGGCCCAGTAAAATGAATCTCTGCACATATTATTCTCAGTCCATGTGAAAACCCAATGATGTACAACAGTTCTCACATATATTTTTATTGTAGCTCGTGTTTTGAATCTCTGCGATAAGAATTTATTTTATATAACATTAGTTTACACAATGATATATTTTAATAAAAAAATATTAGAAAATTGTTTGATATTTATGGTGTGAATATACAAAACTATCCCCGTTTTTATAATTTTAATATAAAATGCAATTTCTTATTTTAATATACCTTCTTCTACAAATGCCACAAATTTACTTTTAAATAGACTATATACAAAACTGCAGTTAAAATTTTAACAGTTTAGTAATGCATACACGAAAAAGTGTGAAATTTTTAATTTTATATTTTTAAAGCATTTTAATTCATTCCAATATTTAAAAAAAATACTTCATCTTAGCCACTTGTTTCATTTGTCATACTTATTTGATTCCATCCTCCACAAAACATCTAATCACTGATTCACCGATGTAAATTAGATTTTTTACAGAATGTGCATTTTACTTTCAGTACCTGAAGAAATAGAGGATGAAAATGGGGCATTTGAATATGACAATCACCAAGAATTGCCACCTCCCCGCAAGGCCTACAGTAGCCCAACACAGCGCACACAAAATGTTTTCGATGGAGAGTTTAACGCTAATGTGAGTGTTGTGCAGGAGCCAACGACAGCTAAGAAGCTGCATCAAAATGTAAAATTTAAAAACCAAGTTTATCCATGTGTAAACTCGTCACAAGAAAAACATTCTGATAATTGTAATGAATTATTTATAATTAAAAGTAAACTACCAAAGATACAGAAACAAATACACATCAAAGAAGAACCCTCATTGAAAGAGAACATTGGGAAATTAGTATTTAATAAAGAAGAAACCCCATGCATTGAAAACTCAAGTTTCAGTGCTGAGTGCCTTGATGAATACAGCCAACGAATAACATCAGGTAGTAACTCTGATGATAAAGTGATCCCCCACTCACAAATGTATGTTGAAATGTCCTCGCTGTCAAAAGTAAAAGATGTATATAGAGACCATAAACATTTAGAAGAAAAAGAAAAATTATCCATTTCGACCATTTCCCTAACAGAAGATTCTGACATATTTCTCAAATCGGCTGTAGTTGATAAAGGTTGTTCCAATATACAAGTAAAAAAATCTGTAAATAAAAAAGTGAATCAAATGGGGTTAGTTCTTAACAAAAGTAATACAGCATCAGAAAAAGGTGAAACACTTTCACCAGAACCCAAAATGGTACAAGATGAAAAAGAAACATTTCAAACTATCCTGAGGGCAGTGACCAGCCTACTTGATAATGGTAAGTACCTAAAAGAATATTTTCTTTAATCAGTTAATTTTGATTTTATGTGAGTAGCAATATTTATTTAATTTCCAGTGCTTTGTAACATACAACACAATAAATAATCAGTTTGCGCATTATATATTGATTTTAACGCAACTAGCATTAAAACACTAGCTGTAAGTTTAACATTTTATAATTTTTTATCACTTTGTCATACATTTGAACCGTGACCTTTGTGTAAGCGGTTGGTGATATTAAAATGTGATCTTCACATTTTAATTTCCAGCTGACTTTGTATGTACTAGCGCTCCTAGTGGCAAGTACTGAAAACAAAATGAGGGTAGCACTCTCTAGCAGATGTGTGAACTACATGACACTAGCAAGTATTGCAAACAAAATAGCGGCAGCACTTTCTAGCAGGTATTGCTATTATTCCTAAAAATTAGAAAAAATGCAATCCAGAATATATGTGTTATTTTTATATACTTTTTTTTAATTCTCTGTCTGTTTAATATTACGATGGCCGAGTGGTCAAAAGCGTATGTTTTCCAACCCAGAGGTCCGAGCTGTCATGATTCGAAGTTCAAAGGTCAATGTTAGGGATAAAGGTCAACCAAAAAGTTTGCTGTGATGTCATAATCCAATATTATGGAATGTTCTAGAAAACAAAATGGCCGATCCAAAATGGCCGCCATGATGTCACACTGGTTGCTCTTGGCATTTTTAGTTTGGGGGTCAGTCTTCTGGTGGCCTCCTGTGATGGAAGGATTAATTTTTTTCCATCACTGGGTTCGAACTGAGGACTAAATTATGTGTGTTTTTTATTAAAATTTTAATTTAATAATTTTAAATATTTTAATTTTTCTCCATTTTTTGTTAATAATTACAGATGTTCAATATGGCGTACATGACATCATAATTCAAAATGTCGTACAACAAAATGGTGGATATTACTATAATTCATGATGTCATAATCCAATTCGAGAATTTAAGATATCGGATCCCGTAATTGCGGATCCAAATAGGCGGCTGAGGTCAAGATAAAGGTTTTTTTTTAAGGCCAAAGGTCTTCAGTGGCTTAGGGCAGCTTGCCGATGAAGAATTTAAGCCACTTTGGGGACATTTCATGTCATCGGAGTTTTTGGGAACTAAAATGGGAAGTTGTTCCACACAGCGGAAATTTTTCCATCGAAATAGGGACATTTTAAAATTTTGAGGATTTTTATTAATTTCTTAAGGCATGTTTAGATAATTTGACACCAAGATGGCCACCGTGACGTCAGATATAGTTCGGTCATTGACCCCATCCATAATCAGGACCTAGGACACAGTAGCCTTAGCCCCTGTTATATACTACTACTGAAATAACATAACCTATAGTGTGTATGATTTCGCAGTATTTTTTTATTTATTTTATTTATTTATTTATTTATTTAATTTGTTACATGCCACACCAACAGCACAAGGCTCCAACGGTGTGCACAACATGTAAGACAAGTAAAAAAAACAAATACAGTAACAGAACAAAAATAAGAACAAAACAATAAATTATAAGAACAACAAATAGTAGGACAAAAACAAAGCCAAGACAACATAACATACAAATATCCATATGAGTGCTTAACTTCTAAAAATTACTTAAAATAACAAAAATGTTTCATGAGAGTAATAAATGTGTAAGTACAGAACATATAATATTATGTAGATAAATACAGTTAGTATCCTTAGATTAATATATCTGGTATTAAATAATTTAGGTAATAACATTATAGTGTAAAGATAATTAATCTTTGGATGCTGAAAAAATAATTTTTTTAACAAGTTTTTTCTCTCTGGTAGGTTGTGATTAAGATACATATTAAAATTGTTAACAATTCTATATATAATATAATTTGTATTTAAAAGTGTGCACAAAAAAGGTGGGTTACAGCTATTAAAAGAAGGAATTTTAATGCCAGTAACATCAAATATATGAGGACATATAAGATTACCATAATAACAATTGAAGACAAAAATGGCATCTAAGATCTTTCTTCTAGTTGATAATGAACCAAGGAGGGAATTTAAATCTATGTTATTGATGGTATTTAATTTTTTGTTAATATAGTCAGATACTTTAGATTGAATCCTGTCAAGCTTTTCAATATCAGTGTTATTGATGCTATTCCATATAATAGAACCATATTCAAGTTTTGATCTTGTTAGAGCTGTATAGAGGGAGAGAATAGAGTCAATATTGGAGGTGTTAAAGGTGATAAATTTATTTTAATTTAATGTACCTAGCCTAATTACTTGTTAAAATGGTGAACTATTGAAGGTATCACAACACCCTCTTAGAGTATGTTTATACAACATGTTAGGATGCAAAAAAAAAAATAATAATTTTATTAAAAAAAAAAGTTTTCCTTTAGACTGGCACGACATTTATACTGAAAAAATCCACTGGATTCAATTTAGAAATGTCTATCAAGAATGTGAAATTTACATGAGTAAAAATAAAATAACGGTACATACCATCTTTGCTTGTACTTCTGGAGAAATGTACTGGTTTTTACAATCATCTATGAAACAGGTCTCACGAGGTGCAGTGCTCAATGTGTTAACGCAATTTTTGACATGGTGAGTTTACCCAGTAGGCCTATTATACCATGCGGTAATTGTTCCGTATTACGTATTTAAGTTTATCTCTTGATCCTGATGGCATGAACCTGTTTAAATTGATCCTATGGTACATGATTCTTGCTGTTTTAATTTAGTACATTGAAAGATCCTGGACACAAAAACTCGAATATCACAATACAAATAAATTATGCCAGGTCTTGTGGAAATTTTTAAACAGCAAGCATATTGTACCACAGGGTCAATGTATACAGGATAAATCCATTAGTATCAACGGATAAACTTGGATACGTTATTCAGAATTTTTAGGTTTTTTAATTTTGTTAATGTAAAGTAGGTAAATAGTTAGAAATTTGGTGACAGTGTTAACCATCTCATCAACAGTGTTTGTTTATGTGAATTGTATTTTAAGAAAGCAACATGTGTTACATCATAACAGTTCATCTTGCAACACAAATTGTTGTAAATACTTTAAATTTAGTAATTAATTTTCCAATACCAATTGTAATTCCATTGAGCACTATCTCCAATTAACAGTCAAAATTAGGGAATTGAATGTTTCTTTGCTGACAGTTTAGTGTACTTCAAAATTCTACCACGGTCATGTTGGTTGCAACCATGACAAGGTAGTTTCTGATCAGAAGCATACACAGAATTGTTATTCCCCGGGGGTGTGGGAAATAGAACAACTTTACCCACGGTTTAACTTTCATTTTCTTTTCTTTTGTGGGTGGATGTGATAGATTTATATAGTTCATTAAGGATTTTAGAAGGAGGGGGGTGGGCGTGTTTATCCCCTTCTGCTTCTGTTATCCACAAACTATACAAGCTACTACGTAATTGTGATAGTATAGGTAGCCTATATTAAAACGGAATTTTTACGGAAAAATGTAACTAGGCATACAACTGAAACAAATTATTACTTAGGTGTTCGAATTTTTAAAGCTATTGTAGGCCACTACTTATAGTTATGTACAGCAAAATTACTTTACTGCTCATTTGAAAACACGATTTGCCTTTTGCAGAAAACTTGCGTGAGTACGTAACATCGCGACCACCCAACACTCGCACTTGTCACATAATTCGTAATACAAATCCCTAATTTTCGACACACATAAAAATATTTAAATAAAGCTAAACTACTTATTTGCAGCCGATATCAAAAATTGTTATTTTGATTACTGTATGCTTATTTTTTCATGTTCGTAAAGAGCTGCGATAGCATAGTAGATTCTTAATGTAAGCAAACACCTAAAAAATAATAAAACAAAAACTCCCAAAAGAAAATAAACTTTATTCCGATATTTTGCAGAAAAACTATATAATTCTGTGCATTGCGAAAAATTATTCCAGAAGTCATTGCCACGCAATGCTCTGTACGTGCAACTGTGTGCCACGTAACAAATTGGCATATTCTTGAAGTTTTTAACTGACCCTGTACAGAAGCTTCACATGATCCAAATCATCAATCACTTCTGAACATCGTCTGTTCATTTATTCCGTCAACTTTCTACAATTCGCATTACTACAAGCGTTATCTGCTCGGGGCTGCCTCTTTTATGCCGGAAGCGATTGCCATTGAAACATTGTTTTGCCCACCAAGCCGTCAAACTGCGTCACCAACACGGCTGCTGGCGAGGGTTCAATTAGAATCAAAGATGGCCTCCCACTAGCAGTCCTTATATCTCTACGTCACTGGGTTTAATGCATATATTCCCATGGCAAAAATATAGGCTAGGAAAAAAATATAATTAATTTTCGTAAGTGACAAGAAGCTTAATCAGCTTTCGTCAAAAGGGTCGCTGAAAGAAGGGGAGGTGCATGCTGGGAGCGACCTTCCTGTGACTTGACATTGCGGGCAGAATTAGGGGCCTAACCAATCAGCGGTGGGCTAAACATTTAATTTCGGATAACACGATCCACTGTTCTTTTGTAGCACATTATATTTTTATATTCCTAGGTTCCTTTTCATTCAAGCTGTTTTCACAAAATTGTTACGTGATATGTAATAAAATTACACTTTATATATAAACTTTCTTACAATTTTTATTTTATTCCAGCAGAAGAAAAGGAGAGAGAATCTTTACTGATACAAATGCTGAAACGGCTGTTCATCTGTCTGGAATCAGAAGGAGTTATTGGAAGTAAAGTTTGCAATAGAAAAGTGAAACCACAAGTTCTGAAAGTATTGTATAAACTTGTTGAATCTTCAAGTGATTTGGTGGTCTTAGAAGTGGCAAGAATAATGCTTGCGGTAAGTACAACAAAATATTTCTCACGTGGAATGGAGTTTTGTATTTACAGTTGTTTTTAGTAAAATATAATTTTGTTTGTATAAGATAATAATTAAAAAAATACATGGTACAACATACAAACTTTTTAATAATTTGTAGTTAAATATAGTTTAACAAATATCTATGAAAAATATGCATTGAAGTACAGGATATATGTGTGTGTGTGTGTGTGTGTGAGTGTGTGTGAGTGTGTGTGAGTGTGTGTGTGTGTGAGTGTGTGTGTGTGTGTCTGTGTGTGTGTGTGTGTATATGTATGTATATGTATATATATATATATATATATATATATATATATATATACACACACACACATATATACATATATATATATACATATATACATATATACATATACAGAGCCCATTCACCACTAGAAATATCACCTACTCAAGTTTCACTATGACAAAGTGCATAGCAACAGCTAGCCAAACAGTGAACCAAGTGGCAAGAAGAAAAGACATTTCTAGATAAAATATGAACTGTTAGAGCCAATGAATTTGAAGGAATCTTGCAAAAATATTTGTGAATATTAAAATAACTTAAATAAAAAAATAAAAAAATGAAATATTACTTTCGTTTCTCTGTTCATCGAACTAGGTTTTATTTAATTCCCTTTTGTGTGCACGCAAAATATTTGATAATTGAGAAGAAAGTACGAAAAAATGAAAACTTGAACGGAGTTATGCTTCGTTTTTTATAACACACATAAATAAATAATCTTTATTTGAATTAAAAGTTAGTATTATTTTAGACTGCAACATACATTTGAAAAAGTCAGGATTTATATGTAATTAATCATCATGTTTTGATGTTTGATTGACTATACGTCACGCATTATTCATTGAATGTTGTATCAAGATAGTTACATAATTCTAGTCATTAATACAAATTTATGTTTTTTAGGTTGTTTAGTTTAGTCACTCCGAAATAAGTCAGGGTGTGATGAATGTACCAGCCTCATCTTGGCTGACGTTGCAACCGCCATATTGGATTACCTTGACCATGCTGCCATATTTAATGATCTTTGACCTTGGCCACCATATTGTATGACCTTGACTCTGGCTACGATGTTAGATTCCGCTATAATGGATTGTAGAAAATGTCATGCCCACCATTATGAATTCCATTATTTTAAATTATATAATGTAGTATATGTCGCCATCCCGGCCACCATCTTGGATTTTAAAAATGTAATTTAACTATGAAAACAATTTATAATGGTAAAAAAATTGATGAAAGAGTTCTAACGTCATCAAACTTAAAGAAGTTGGTTTTGAACTCAATGTGGAAAAAATATTATTTAATAAAATAATGGACAAATTCTATATATATAAACCATAATAATAAATCACTACATCATGAGATTCAGAAGTTTAGGTTTTGATTTCGATGAATGCACTTCTATAAAAATATGGATATATCTTTCCTCCATGATGACCACCAGCAAACTGACCCCCACCACTACCACAACTTTCTTCAAAATAATTATAATAAATAAAACGCACCGTAAATATTCACTAAAGTAGGTACTCCACTACTGACTGGTCATCAACGATGTTGGGGCCTTAACATTAGGGTGTGTTGGGAAGTGACTAGGGTGTGCATCGCATTGACTTACCCGCATCTCGGCGAACTGTAACAAGACGACCAGCTAAAAGTAATTAAATAACTGTTGGTCATTGTTAAAATTGCAGATATTTCCAATGCAAACAAATATTATTCAAGAATAAAACTAAATATCACGTTCACTAGTGCATCATAAAAACATAATTCATAGTCAAGGGCAAATTAGTTGATAGCTTTAACGCTAAAATGTATTAGAAAATTAAAATAACTGCAGTTTAGTAACAGCTGACTAGTAAGGATTTTTTGAAGTTATACTTCTTTAGGCACATTATGAAAAAAATGATGGGACTAAATTTTTTTACAATTAGCACTCACCATGCAACAAAGTTTTTACAGAATGGAAAAAAGGATACAAAAAAAAAGGCTTCTTACAAATAAAAATTATTTACATGCTTTTAAATCGTACACTTTAGTGATTGGTATTGAATACTGATCCATATCATTAAAACCATTATTTATTGTGAATATTAGTGATAGAAAGTGTGTTTATAAACTGTTTCGAGTGTATTTTTAAGTGTATTTATGTAAGTGGGGTTAGGTTATACTTCTTTAAGAATGTTGTGAAAAAAAATACATATATGAGAATGTGTGCGCAGCATGCACAAACATTGACGGGTTGAAAAAAGGCTACATACGACTGAAACTCACATATGTGCTTTTAAATCATTCTTTAGTGATTGATATTGAATGCTGGTCCATATAATTAAAAACATTTATTTATTGGAAATATTAGTGATGGAAATTGTGTTCATAAAGTTTTTCAAGTGTAATTATATGAAGGATTTTTAAGGTTATTTTTGTGGAAAGTTGGTGGCCAGACACATCCAATCCGCGACCACCACGTCTTGATGTAAGCTATTATGTCAAGTTGGTGACCAGGCAAATCAGTTGGTTGATCAGACACACACGACCAATCGGTTAGAAAGGCTATCACACCCGGTTGGTGGCAAGGTACGTCAAGTCGGTGACCAGACACGTCTATTCAGTGACCAGGAATGCATGTCCAGTAGGTGGACAGCCACATCCAGTGGTTGACTAGACACCTCCAGTCAGTGGCCAGACACATCCACTCTGCGACAACCACGTCTTGATGTAAGCTATTCATGTCAAGTTGGTGACCAGGCAAATCAGTCAGTTGGAAAGGCTATCATGTCCAGTTGGAAAGGCTATCATGTCCAGTTGGTGGCAAGGTACGCCAAGTTGGTGACCAGACACGTCTATTCAGTGACCAGGAATGCATGTCCAGTAGGTGGACAGCCACATCCAGTGGTTGACTAGACACCTCCAGTCAGTGGCCAGACACATCCAATCTGCGACAACCACGTCTTGATGTAAGCTATTCATGTCAAGTTGGTGACCAGGCAAATCAGTCAGTTGGAAAGGCTATCACACCCGGTTGGTGGCAAGGTACGCCAAGTTGGTGACCAGACACGTCTATTCAGTGACCAGGAATGCATGTCCAGTAGGTGGACAGCCACATCCAGTGGTTGACTAGACACCTCCAGTCAGTGGCCAGACACATCCAATCTGCGACAACCACGTCTTGATGTAAGCTATTCATGTCAAGTTGGTGACCAGGCGAATCAGTCGGTTGAAAAGGCCATCACGCCCAGTTGGTGGCAAGGTACGCCAAGTCGGTGGTCAGATACGTCTATTCAGTGACCAGGAATGCATGTCCAGTAGGTGGCCAGCCACATCCAGTAGGTGGCCAGCCACATCCAGTAGGTGGCCAGACACATCCAGTCAGTAGCCAAGAAGTATTTTTCGTTGATACTCAGTGAACATTTTAAACAGATTGTGTACTAAATCATGCGCATAGGCCAAGCGTCTTCGAACCAAAAGGTGCCATTTGCTGATACGCGACCAACATTTTAAATAGGTCATATTCAATGTCAGGCTTATAGACCAGTCGTCTTCGAACCACGAGGTAAATCATGCACTAACTACAGTCTTGTCGATGCACATTAAAAAAAGAAAACACATTCTAAAAAAGGAAGCTCAATCAACGAAAAGGAAACACAACCGGAAGCATCTTCGAAAAAGAGGAAGCGCAATCAAATAAGGAAGCATATTTGACATAGAGGAAGCATATTTAACAAAAAGGACACATATTGATACCAAATTCAACTCAGTAGGATACAATCTCATCGTAGGGATGCTATCTCATGCAGGGATACAATATCATCGCAGGGATACGATGCTTGAAGTAAGCAATTTTTTTATATTTTTTGGAATTTTTTTGGAATGTTTCGGTCAAAAATTAAATATTTCAAGTTTACTGACAAGGTCAAGGTGATAGATGATCTCTGATAAGGCTTCTGAGGAATTTTGTCCCTCTCCGAGGAATATTGCCCCTTCTTGAGTAATTTTGGCTTCTACAGATATTCTTGGGAAATAAAAGGGTCATTTTTCCTAACAACAGGATTTTTTCCCCTCAAAATAGGGAATTTGTAGGAATTTCGAGTAATTTTTGAGGAGTTTTTAGTCCAGGATGGCCGCCGTGATGACAGAGCGGTCGGTTATTGACCCCATCCTCAATCCTCGCACTGACACCAGCGCCAGAAGGAACCATTATATACAGTAAGTCCTCGGTTTACGTCAGGGTTACGTTCCTGAAAACCGCGACGTAAATAGAAACGACGCAAAATGAGCCATGTTTCATGCCACCGGCCGGCCACGGCCCAAGGTCGGCCAGAAGCGCTGGCATACAGATGTGACAACGGGCAATTTTATCAGCAAATAACAACCGACAGCGTGGGAAACAAGTCCAACTAGTACTTCTCAGCTTTATAGAATGGTTATTTAACCAGCTGCTTTATTACCTTTATTGATTGAAATATAAAAACAGATATATAGTACATACTGTACATAAGAGCAGGAAGCGTCCCTCATGAAGTATGATAACATAAGGCGGTGAACGTGTAGCTTACGCTACATAGCATAAATTAACTACCGAAGGAAACAAAGAATTATAAACGAATTAAATATGGTGTTTTGGTTAAAATAAAGATTTACGGTAATTGTAAACGACGTTATTGTGAATCGGCGACAACTTAAATTGAAACATGAGTACTCAAACATTAGCGACGTTAATCCGAAACGACGTAAATCGGTACGACGTAAATAGAGGACTTACTGTACTACTACTAACCTATTTCTTTTAAACTTTGTGTATGTCATCGTTCATACTAACACTTTCATTTACTTAGTATAAATATATGCTTGAAATAATTAAATAATTTCACATTATTACAAATACATCCCATTATTTCAGGATATTTAATACAATCGCATCTTCATTTGAATTAAAGAGTACAGATATCAAATTCATTATCCAACGTATTATTCGATTTTAAGTTTGTTTCGTATTTATTTAATAAAATCCCCAAATATTTACCCCTCTCCACTTTTCCCACACTGATCCCAATGTAAAACTTCAGAACTAAATAAATATGGCAATATTGTTTAACCAAACAAAAACCCAAACTAATGCTTTATTTTTTTTAACTGCAGATGTGAACTCCAAAATAATTAAAATAATGTTACGAGTGGGAGGAAACTGGGTTCGTAAAATACTGTCCGTTTAATTAGTACAGTTTTATTTATTACTAATGTCTACACTATAAGCTTAATTACTGAACTCGATATCTCTGTCCACAACAGTTAGTCTTACAGTGATCATTGAAACCTTAACACTTTCCACCGGAGCTTGGCTCGACAGTGGCTCGCTCTTCTGCCCGCCTCTGTCCACTTCCTTCGCACACTCACCCACAACATGCTGCAGTACAGACTCTAACTATCGCTCATCGCACCCGACTGGCTCGCCAGGCCTTCACTCGCAGGCATCGCCTCCCGATAGGTCCGGTTCGCTCAGCAAGGGCCACTTGCCCTCTTCACCTCTCGCTGATCGCACGGGTATAGCTAGTATCACTCCCCGAGGGGGAGACTCTCTCCGCTACTCTCCGAACTCTCCCAACTCTCCCAACTCTCCCAACTCTCCCAACTCTCCCAACTCTCCCAACTCTCCCAACTCTCCCAACTCTCCCAACTCTCCCAACTCTCCCAACTCTCCCAACTCTCCCAACTCTCCCAACTCTCCCAACTCTCCCAACTCTCCCAACTCTCCCAACTCTCCCAACTCTCCCAAATCTCCCAACTCTCCCAACTCTCCCAACTCTCCCAACTCTCCCAACTCTCCCAACTCTCCCAACTCTCCCAACTCTCCGAATACTCTCCGAATACTCTGAACTCTCCGAACTCCCGTGGAGGCCGGCGTCGTCGCTTATATACCTGTGGCGTCCTTCTCGAACGGACGAGAGTGGCTGTGACGTGTCGCATCATCCCGGGCCGACCCGACGCCCGGAACATCGAAAATGGCCCCAAGTCACATACTCCAAACAGGGCGGCATCGTCTGTAGGCCCGGAGAATTGTCCGAGGCGGATGGTGAGCGAGGAGTGGAGGGCGGTTAGCGAGGACCCTTTTAATCTGGCCAGGCACGCATGGCACTCCTGACGTCAATAGACGGCACGTCCCCACTTGGTCTGGCTGGCACGGCCCGCTACGAGCCCAGCTTCGAGCACGGGCGTAGCATAACACTTATACTTATATTGTTACGAACGTGAGAGACCAGACCGCGATGCCAGGTTCGGAGCTGGCTGGTGGCCCCACACGGCCACTGACGTCACGCGCCATCCATTGACGTAAGGCATACCACTCATACTTGGCCGGATTACAAGGGCGTTAGGGTTTGAATTTTGCAAAATATAAAAATTGTGTTTGGGAGTATTTATATGTTTATTATTGGTACTAAATATCTTCTTTGGCTTCATTAGTTTCATACATTTAATTTATTATATTAAAACCATATTCAACCACCTTTCACCTTCTTAGTTGTTGCATTATGTAATTATATATACTTAGTTTACTTTTTAAGTTAGCCAAAAATATTTCTGATAAAAAAGTTCATCAGAATCCGTCAAGTTGTTTTCGAGAGATACTCGAACAAACAGAAAAACAGACAAACACACAAACATTTCCGATCTATATTTTGAGTTCTCAATATTGTTAATAGCAATTTCCAATAGTTTTGTAATCATTTCATCCATTATACAGTCTTTTTGCCCCGAATAGTTTTATTATTCGCATAGATATTTATACAGCTTATCTTGATGAAAATACAAAATTTATTTTTTACATGCAAAAAATAAAAGCTCAGAAAACACAGCACTTAAGATTTATGTATTTTAATCACTCATGTCTCTAAAAGTTTCTGCTGTATACAATAACAAGTTAAGTTAAACTTTTAGAAATCTAAAAAGTTGGTTCATGTATTTTTTATTTGGTCATTGGTAGGTACTGTGTTGTGTAAACCTGGATTTCTTAATTTCAGCTTCGAGTTACTGGCAGCAACTTGACAGGCGTCTGCAAACTTATCTTTAAAGTCTCCCGCAATGACAAAAATGACACATACTTCCTCAGTGGAAACATTTTAGGTAAGAAAGTTCGCTAGGGGTTTTGAAAATGTATGGTAGGAAGACAAATTCTATAATATATGCAGTTTTTGGCACATTGAAGTTAAACTCTGAACGTTCATTTTACACAAATAGGTGGCATAATTTCTTTTCACCAATTGTTTTGTAAAATTGTGATTGTTTATAAGAGTGCACATTGTGTAGCATGGCTTTAAAACAAACAAAAAATCAGTCACCCAGATTATGATTGCTACCCACACTAAAAGAAATAACCGCAAAAAATATGATAGGCAAAATCTAAATAATATGTACA
The DNA here is from genome assembly GCF_032445375.1 of Bacillus rossius redtenbacheri. NCBI lineage: Eukaryota > Metazoa > Arthropoda > Insecta > Phasmatodea > Bacillidae > Bacillus > Bacillus rossius. Next base: position 121,536,354 of record NC_086331.1, read on the forward strand.
AAGAGAATGGCAATTATCGTTTCCTAGATAAGAGTACCTAGTGTCCACACTGGCAAAAGCAGTGGTCGGTCAGGTGTTAAGTGATTGATATGTTGAAAGCATCTGAGATAACAGTTTTACGTAGTTAGTCCTACAAAGTCCAAATGCAAAGCTTCGCAAGAATGGATAATTCCGAATTTTACGGTACGTACACATAATTTTGTATAAGAATTTGAGGTTATGTACAAAAATTGAGTCATAGTAACCACATCGTTTGTTGAAAATTTGTAGCGAAAACACTGGACTACATTGCCCTTATTAATGATATTTTCAACAAAATAATTTTAACCATTTAGACATTTCATTTATCAGGTAAAGTCTACGTGCATTTTGTACGCATACAGAGTCTTTATAATCTACATGTTTTTAGAAAGCACATACCAGGTGTTAGGAAATATGTTGTGTAGGGTTATGCATGACTAGGATTTTGAATACTTCTTTTTTCAATACCATATGGTTAACGCAGTGAATAACTACATAAACATGCTGCAACTGTACACAAATGCAAAAATTCAGCACATTCAGCCTAACATCATTCTACAACATGAAGGTGCCCCACCCTACTGGGGTTTGCAGGTAGGTACATGCTTACCTAGAAAGAACATTACCAGGAAGCTGGATAGCTGGCACTGTACCTTGGTATCAAAATTCACCTGACATCACACATCTAGATTTTTCCTGTGCGATTATGCCAAAAAAAAATGTTCCAATCAACGATTAGTGGACTTAAGTGACCTGAAGTCCTGTATCAGAAATGTGATCTCGACTATTCCAGCAGACATGATCATCAGATCAATGAAAGAGTTGGAATATTGTCAAAGACTACAAGGCAGTAAAAATCTTCTAGAGTTTTAATTTAATATACCGAATATATCCAATTAGTTTTCAAGTTACAATTTTTCAAAAACCCTAGCGGATTTAAGGCGCACATTGACATTATTTTATAATTTTATAATCTTTTATTCAAATGTAATATTTATTTTGTATAAAAAATGTTTTGTTCTTTCTTAATTTAAATCAATAATGCCTTTTGTGTGAATATCCTACAAATGTCATCAAAATATTTCTCTTAAAGTAAAAATTAAAAGTTGTATAAATTGTCTTTCAAAATTAATCATAACAAACACCTGGGTATGGTAGATAAGTGCACAAGGCCTATATTCCCCACAATGTAACTGAGACTATTTTATCCGAGAATAGCGATGACAACTAGGATAGAGTGGGTTGGCTACCATTGTAATCATTCACTATAAATTTCGTTAAAATGGATATGGAGTGCTGTTATGTTTGGCTTCTGGGTTGTAGCCGCGTCCAAGGCGAATATATCACCATAGCTACTTCAGATAATGGACGCGAAGCCTGCAATCTTTTTAATATGTTACCTATCATTATACTCACTGCGCTGAAGTATGTTGTGTGACACATGTGCGAACATATATGGCTTGGCATGTCAACTGCAACATGCATACCTCCACCTTTATGACATCACAAAAACCATATCATTCAGCATATTTTTTCCTCCTCCCTGTTTGCGTATGCTTGTATCCACTACCATGTATTTTTCACAATCACGAAATCTTCAGTTGTCTTGTTTGATATTTATTCCACCCTTTTCATCAAAATATTTAAAAACTTTAAAATAGCATACATTAAAATGTGGAAAATATTAAAAGTTTCCAACATATACATAAATGTATAATATTTATTTATGATACTTTATCACTGTTTTGGTTCAATACGTCAATAAAATAAGTTATTAATTAAATTTATAGCAGATTGTTATTTGAATATGGTTTCCCTTAATGAAAATCGACATATCCCCTTAAATTTGGCAAATCAAATATAAAATATTTGAATTCCATCTTTCCATTACCAAATCGTCAATCACACGTATCCTCGTAACTCAGATTAACAATGATGTCATTTACCACCATTAGGTATACCCTGGGGCCACATTAGATATTTTTTACGGATATTATAGGTCCATACTCGGTACCTTTTATACATATCTTAGGCCTATATTTGGCTCTCCTTACGCCTACTACATATCCAATTACAAACATATCTATTTACAAATATTATCAATACCATTTGGCTTTCAGATGCACAACACTTATTGCTCTATGACAACATACTCATGAAAAAATTACTATAAATTGCATTTATCATCTATAATTTATAATATACACACTTTTAAAAACATTGTTCACTATGTGAACTTTATGCAACTAAGAAAAAACAATAGCATTAATTTCTTTAACTATCCAGTAATGGGAAACTAGTTCTTAGTATGTATTGGTATGTATTGTCAGAACATTACTGTGAGTCTTAATTACTAGATCTTTCGCACTTGTATGCCACATAAGATGAGTTTTCACACTTTTTTTTGTCTCTTGTAATTGAATCGCTGTATATGCAATAGTATTTAGGTGTGTGATTTGATCGTAGCTATAACATAATTTGTTAATTTTGTTCTTTAAGCTACAGTAGAAGGTGCCATGGATGACAGGGTAGGCGATGTTGATGGTACTCTAGGTATTAATGTCCTCTCAGAAGGCGACAGTGTATTAGGTGATGTTATCTCAGATTTTCCCCACGAGATCACACCTACTTACAGTTGCATACAATATATCTGACTCTGCTATAGGAACTGCAATTGGAGACAGCATGAATGCCATTGAAGTATTGGTTTTCGATGCTACTGCATGCACCAGAGATGATAATACTGTTAAAAAATTAATAAACCATGTATAATGACAGTGTCAAATGAATCTATAGTTACCGGAAAACTGATTGTCACAATTAAGGCAGGACATTCATGACCATAAACCATAACATATTGCCATGTGGAAATATGTAAATATTTCTTAGGTAATATCATATTTTTTCTGTAATTTATCAATTTTCTGTTTGTGGTTTTTCAGATTTTAAAGTTTATCATGTTGGCAGAATGTTTCATCACTCCTGTCACATAACTGAGAGTTTCCTGCATAGTTAAATTAACAATGATTATTTTCACAATACTTTGTTTGAAACATTTCCATGAAAGCTTTTCTACAAATTTCGCAATCAATTAAGCTCTGATTTCTGCATAACCAGTCTTTAGATAAATAGGGGGAGTATGGCTGAACTGACTCACTTGAGAATCAACAAAAAGAGGATCCAGTCGGGCCACACAGCTCCCCTACCCCTCCTCCATGCAATACCCTCTCATAATCCATATACCCCTTCCAATTCTAGTGGTATTTATATATTCTGATAAAAAATATCCAATCGAGGGTTGTTGTGAGAGAAATAAGGGATGCTAAAGATTTTGGAGTTGAAAGGCAGAGACCTTACCCACCAGGCTATAAATTCAGTTAAGAAATAGTGATAAAAATAAGGAATACATACATTCATATAATGTTTTGAAAGTGTATTAGGCTTTTGGTATCTTTAGTACTAATGTTGTCTTCAAAAAGAGCTAGTGTCGTCCCCAACAGTTCCAATTGTTGCTGTTAGAGGGCACCAAATTTAATTCCAGTGATGGTTGCCAGAGGTGGCTCCCGATTTCAAAACGTTTCAGTGGAGAGCACTCCTGTCGGCCATATTAAATTCAAGAGACGTCTGCTAAATAGTGCTAATGTTGCTCCGCCTATCTGTCATATTAGATTTAGAAAAAGTGTCATCTTAGATCTATGTATAGTCACAATGCACACTAGGAATTAATTTATGATGAGCTTTAAATGCATGCATAGCATGCACAAATAAATTCACTGTATTGGATTCAGTAACCACCATATTGGATTCTAGTGTGTAGTCACGATGCACATAAAAATACATTCTATGTTGTTACATACATGGGAGAAAGGACCGCGACGCGCGCCAGGTACCTGAGCAACCTGGCAGCACTGCATGACCATTGATGTCACACGTGCATATCTTCGGGGATTAGGGCAGCTCGGCCTCGTCACCCCTTGCCCCCGCGCCCTCATTCCTCGACATGGTCGTCTATCCCTTAGCGGCCTGGAATTTTCGCAGGCTTACTGTGGCCGCCGCTTGGAATGGATTGAATAATGTGCTACTGTTCTGGATGCTTCAAGCGACGGTTCAGCCAGGGATGACGCGACACGTCACAAACACTCCAGAAAGTTCCAGAAAGATGGTCAACGGGTATAAAAGCTGCGAAGCCGGTCTACGCGGGAGTTCCAACAGGCGAGTTGAGTGAAGTGCGAGTTCGGCGAGCGGTGCAAATGCGGAACGACGGGACTGTGCGTGTGTGACCAAGTGGCATAAGACAATTTGTGTGGACAGGTACGAGGTAAGAGGCGAACCACTTTTGAGCCTAGCTACGTGAGGATTGTGAACTGTGGACTTGACAGATACTTAGGGATTTGTGAACATACATTAATCGTGTTGATTTAATTAGTAATGTAAATATTAGTAGCAAATAAAACTGCATAAAATTAATTGGGCTATCTTCACGAACTTGTGTTCTCCCACTCGTAACCTTATGGGTCAGAAGTGGGATAGCCCTAATGAAATGATTTATGAATAATTAATACTGAATTTAAAAAAAAAATGTTACAAAGATTTAAAAAAATAATATTTAGAATTCATATTTTCGAGCTTAAAAATAGTGTTAGAAATTGTAGTTAGTTGTGAGTGTAGTAAAGTTAGTGTTAGTTTTGAATAGAAGTTTAGGTTATCTCATAGGTAAAGTTATAGTGTAGTAATATGACTGTAGTGATAGTGACAGATTAATAGTTTCTGTGGATAAGGAAGATAGCTGCCAATGAACTTATGGCATTCTAGGCTGAAATTAATAATAAAATGGATAATAACCAAGAAGAAATGAAGAGTGAAGTGAAGAACTGCCAATAAGTGATGAAGCATAAAATTGATAATAGCCAAGAAGTGATAAAGACTGAAATGAAGAACTACCAAGAAGACATGAAGGATTCCACGAAGACAAATTGATGACATGAAGAGGGGTCAGGAAGATATAAGTAATGAACTCGTGGCAGCTCAAGAAGAATTAAAGAAGAAGATGAATGAAACCAGTATTCAGTTGGAAGGGAAAGTGTAGTGTTTCGAACAGCATCTAACTGAACATGAAGAACTGATGGCATAGTGGCTATCTCAACTCAAACAGGGCACCGAACAGCGAGTAGCAGCTATAACTTAAAAATGCCAACTAATGATCAAGGAAGCTACAGCTGCTACGAATTGGAGAAGTTCTTCCAGGGAAGTGAAGGTGGAAGGCACTGCAAACTGCCACCCAAAATTCAAGCCACCCACCTTTGATGGCCAATCGTCGTGGGCTGTCTACATGCTAAATTTCGAGGCAGCAGCTGAAGTGAAGGGCTGGCGCGAGGAAGAGAAGTCTACAACACTTGTCATGGCCCTGCGAGGATCTCCGTTTGAGCTGCTTCAAACCATACCAGTTACGGAGCAGAAGACCTATGCTGTACTAGTAGAAGCTCCTGAGCTGAGGTATGGCGACCGACACATAGGCGCGATGTATAGAACGGCCCTCAAGAGACAGCAACAGCGATCCTCGAAAATATTCCAGGAATTCGAAGCTTACATTGATCGACTCATGCGCTTCGCCTACACAGAAGCACCAATAGAGTTCCGCCAGCAACTAGCCACCAGTGCGTTTATAGACGGACTCAGAGATGTTGAGGTTCAGCAAACTCTTAGTTTGGCCCGGCACAAGAAGAGCTTCGATGTCTTGGTCCACGCCTTGGAAATCCATGCAGCATGCAGTGTATCAAGAAACACAAGCATCAGTACAAGGAGAGCTGGACTGGAGCCCTACAATTTATCAAATGCCATAAACAGCAATAATAAAGGAGATATTATCAGGGCATTGAAGAAGTTACAGAATGAGACTCCATGTACCCAGATCAGAAGAGCAGGATAATGCCCAACATGCAGGAAGACATCGTAGCAGGAAGAAAAGCAGGAAGGACAACAAGTAAACAAGCAGTAGTTTGTGTGAGGGGGCGTATGCCAGCTCTGTGGGAAATGGTATCCCCTAGGGTTTTTCCTATATCCATACTTCGTAGATACTATGACAGTTTGTTGCTTAGTGGATGGATCAATGACAGACAGTGTTTACTTACTGGAGACACAGGGGCATCAACATCTGTAGTTCGCACAGACATTTTAAGTAGGGAAAAGCTGATTAGAACACCCATCCCAAACAGACTTAAAACGGCCACTGAAGACAATTCACCTGTGCATGGGCATCTTGATTTCGAGGTAAAGATTGGAACTTGGACATTATCATAGACTTTTCTTGTTGCTGATACAACAGAATTCTAGGAGTAGACGTAATGGATCAATATGAATGTGTTATTGATATTGAAGATCAGTTACTGCATATAAGAGGAGAAGAGGTAGCTTTGTTTACCCCCGATCAATTGGAGGTTCCTGTAATGCAGGTGGTAGTTCGAAAATCTTTTTCAATTCCAGCAAACATTGAGCAGAAAATAGCAGGTAGGATAATAGGAGACCCTAGGGGAAACATGCACTACTTGATTGAGCTAGATATGTCATTAGGATTGGAGATGCTCCTCGATACATTGCAAAGGATTGTGATTTTTTACCAGTCAGGATGGTCAACCTCAATTCGCGAACAAGGGTTCTGAAACAGGGAGACATAATACCTAGCTGTGAACCAGTCTCTTAGGTAGGCCAATGTGAGTTCTCACCACCTAATAGACATACTGAGCTGCCACTGAACCCAAATATAGAACATTTATTAAGGTAATGCTAAAATAACTTCACAGATGAATAAATAGAAGAATTTACTGCTTTTTTGGTAAGCAACCAAGATGTATTTTCCCTAGGGCATACAGAACTTAGGAGAACACGCCTGGTTTACCATCGCATCAACACAAGTGATGAAGAACCAATCTGGCAGGCACCATGGTGGCTGCCTCTAGCAAAACAGGAAGAAGAAGCAGAGAAGTTGATTGCAGGTATGATGGAGGGTGGTGTAATAGAACCATCAGCGAGCCCTTGGGTTTCCCCTGTCATTTTAGTAGCGAAGAAGGATGGCCAACTGAGATTCTGTATGGACTACCAGAAGCTCGCTAGCAGCTCCCATGTATCGATGACACACTTGATACACTCTCTGGCTCCGGAAGTATCTCTACACTGGACCTGAAGAAAGGTTACTGGCAAGTGGAGCTGCACCCCGATGATAAAGAGAAGACTACTTTCTCAACAGGGAGTGAGCTATTTCAGTTCACTGTGTTACCATTCGGGTTATATAATGCTCCTGCAACTTTTAACAGATTTATGGGACGTGTGATGCATGGCTTGACTTGGAAAACATGCCTAGCATACCTGGATGACATTATTGTGGTGAGAAATACAGTGAAGGAACTTTTGCCAAACCTCCAGGATGTGTTCGACAGGCTTCATCATGCACAACCTAAGTTAAGACCTAAGAAGTGCTTCTTGTTCCAACATGAGGTAATATTCCTGGGACATATTGTATTGCAGGATGGAGTGTGAACAGACCCTGAGAAGGTCCGGTCAGTTAAGATGTGGCCTCAACCTAAGAATAAGCACAATATAAAAAAAATTCTTGGGACTCTGTGCCTACTATAGGTAGTTTGTGCCTGGGTTTTTAGCAGTCGCAAAACCACTACATCAGTTGACCGAGGACCAGAGACCATTTCTATGTACTTTAGGATATGAAACTGCCTTTCAAGACTTCAAAGAATCCCTGTGTACTAGCCCCATACTCGCCTACCCCCGTAAATACGGAGAGTATATCCTCGACACAGATGCAAGCGGAGATGGGTTGCCAGAAGAGATGTGTTACCTGTTCGGGACGAACAGGTTTAAGGATGGACAGTGTTATGTATGTGGGAGGCAAGGCCACGATGTGCGCCTGGTACCTGAGCGGCCTGGCAGCACTGCATGGCCACTGACATAATGTTTGCATACCTTCGGAGATTAGGCCTCGCCACCCCCTGCCCCCACATCCTCCTTCCTCGGCGTTGTCAACTAACCTTTAACGGCCTGGGAGTTCCACGGCCTTACTGTGGTCATCACGTGGAGTGGAGTTTGGAGTTAATAATCCACCACTGTTCTGGATGCTTCGAGCATAGGGTCAGCCCAGGATGACGCTATACATCACAACCACTCCAGTCAGTTCCAGAAAGATGGCCAACGGGTATAAAAGCGGCGACGCCTGCCTCTCTGGTAGTTCCAACAGGCGAGTTGAGTGAAGTGCGAGTTCGGCGAATGGCGCAGATATGGTGCGACGGGACCATGTGTGTGTGACAGAGGGGCAGAAGACTGTGTGTGTGGATGGGTGCGAGGTTAAGGGCAAACCACTGTTTAGCCTAGTTTCAGTGAGTAGTGTGAACTGTGGACTTGACAGATACTTAGTGATTTGTGAACAGGCATTAAGTGTTCGTATATAACTTTTTGCCCTAAATTTTTAATGCTATTACCTGTCTCATAGCAATTGTCACCGTCACCACCATAATTGGCTCTACGATTTCCACCTTTATTACAACGACATTTCTACTTTTTGATTTCATATCTCTCCCTTATTATCCGATCTTAAACAAATTTAAGGTCTTTTTTTTATTTTCAAGTTCATGTAAATTACTAGAAATTGATTTTATTCTCTCCCCCCCCCCCCCTACCACCCCGCCAAGTGACATTCTTTTTTTATCTTCATTCTCTTTCTAAACCTTTAGCCAGCTTTCAATTTCAACTCATTGTTAAATCTGAGAAAATATATTAGCATCAGCATTATCACCTTCATTCCAATTCTTTTCAATTGTAGCTTCCTATTTTGTATTATCATAATTTATCCCGGTATTACAGGTCTTTTATAAATTTTTGAGGTATTACTTTCACCAAAATATTTCTGACACTGATTGAAACTAAAAGGTATTTGGAAAGGACCTATCATACACTTTCTACTCTTATGACACTTCACATTTTTCTCAAGGAAAATACATTGCTTCAATACCATATCGATGATCTTTAGACACCACTGTGCCTAACAATCCCGAATACATATTCGCTTGTAATTGATTGCCAACTCATAGCTTTTGGTATAATCACAGGTTTATATTTGTTTATAGTTTAATAATCCATTGAAAAGTTTTAATTTTCCATTTAAGAAAATATGTGATCTTAGTAGTTTTACTTTTCAACAAAAGATTTTGCTTCGTGTCATGATGTTTTTAGCTATAGGGCTATGAAACAATCTCAAATATTATCTGAATCCAACCTAGCATTAACCTTGAGTATAATAGTACACATGACAAATAGTAATTATTTTTTGTTGAATAAGCATTCACTATTTTAAGTGGAATGTAGTATGTTCTTTCCAGTTGCTAAAGTAGGATTTCGCTAGGTCTTAAGGAGGTGGAAACTCGACTTGTGTAGTCTTTTTTACATGCAAACATGTCATAGATTTACCAATATTTAGCTATATCTGAGGTGATGGGTAAGGTTTTGGCTGCCCACGACTTGAATAATTGTTAGTTTTTTTGGTAACATTTTTACCATTTACTGTTCTAGAACAATCTTTTGCATTTTAGCTGGCCTTTTCCCTTATTTTAATGCTAACATTTAATTGGATAATAGTCTTTGGTAAATATGGAATAAACTGATTTTAATTTTGTATGTTTTAGAAATGTTTGTTGAAGCACTGGGCTCTGCCAGTCCATTGGATGATGCTGAGGCCTGTGTGTATGGATATGGTGCCCTGAAGTTCCTAACAATGAACAATGTCCTTCTGGAGAAAGTCATACATTTGGGCATCTTGGAACTAATGGTACTGCACATGAAAATCATCAATGCGTCGGTAGGTTTTATTCTTCTTGTTATTTTTGTGCACCATACAAAATTATGAATGATATTTTTTTGTGAACATCTTGTTAGTCACACTAACCCATCACTACTACCAAGACATACATTAGTCCCACAAACGAGATGTTATGTCAGCCTCTTTGGATGCAGCCATGTCTGATTATCTTGTTTTATGGTAGAGGGGTTTAGTGTCAACCATGATAGTGATTCACTTGTTACAACACATTGAACAAAATATTCATCCCTAAGATGATTACAATGTCTTGAGACAGTTGAGAGACATTATCATGCTAGAATTTCCTTCTGCTTGAGGTCTAGCGAAGCATCCCACATGAACAGTAAATAATATTTACCTCCACGCAACATGTGGCAACATCTGTTGTTGAAAATCAGAACTACTTGGCCATGCATCTTTCAAAATTAAAAATTAACACTCGCTGATAGATTACTGAAATTAGTATATAAGTATCTGTTTTTAATTTTAAAATCTCAGTTGGTTCAAAAACTATGCAGATGACAGGCTGAACAAGAAATGAAAAGAATTATGCAATTTTAAAATTTTCGAAAATTCTATGAACATAATATAAATATTTGAATTTCTTTGTGTAAATGTTCAGGTTACTTGTTTTTATTTTTAGAAAAATACACAATCCACAAATTTGTTTGCTTACTTGAACATTATTATGTTAATTAGAAGATTATTACATACATGATGTGGCCAATTATTGTACAATAGATATGTATTTTTTCTAGGATTTGACGAGTTAAAGAGGCTATTTCTGTTAACATTGTTTATAAAGTGTACTTACACACTTTTGTAAGATTTAAATAATGACAGTTTGGCTTATGTTAACACGGCTAATAGACACAAATGTTTTAATATTTGCCATTTGAGATAAGAAACTCTAAAATAATCTAGATTATAATTTATTATTATTTGTAATAATTTTCAATCAGACATTCAATTTTTCTTAGAACTTAAATTATACATCTAATAATAACTTCAAGAATATAAAACCCTCACTAAGTATTAAAAAGTTTTTAATAGTAATAATAACAAATAAAATCATTTTGGCACATATAATAAAAAAATGGGATAGATTGAATTATTTCACCGGAGACTGTTTATTTTACAATTTGTTTTTACAACTTATTGCAAAACAGATTTCCTCACTTAAAGCTAGAAATATTTGACAGTTAAGGAGTTGTAGTTCGTTAAAATTCCGATAACAGGAATCAATCAAAGAAAGGTCTAGTTGATTGTCCACATGAACAACCAATGACAGGTTAGGGCCTTAATGCTTCATGTCTTTCATTTTAGTGCAACATATTCTGAAATTGCCTGCAGACAGGTACGAAAGTAAAGAAACCGCCAAGTCATGGCTCAAACCAGATTACAAGAACAGCAGTGAAAGACTGAAGTAAACTCTTAATATTAAATACTAATTTAAACTTTCAAGCATACATGCTAGATAAAACTGAATTTCTTATGTAAATATTTACATTAATTTTTTAGAACAATGCAAATTTTTTTTTACACATGAAAGAGATTTTCACGTATAATAAACACAGATTTTTGACGAAACATGTATACAGTTTTACATAATGTTATAATCCTTGAAATTTTTGATGCGTAAACATCTTAGCTCTCGAATTACGGAATTTGGTAGGAGTAATTTCGTAAAACTGGAACGGAAGTCTATGAACGGAAATGTGACACAAAGATGGCAGACCCACATGTAGCAACATAAACCCATTTATAATAACTTTCGTTAAAATTAGGGTACATACTGTACCTGTATTGATGTGCCAAATTAAACTTTATGATAGTAAAACTACCCTGGAATAGATTTGGTAAACTAAAATAGTCATAGTAAAAAAAAAAACCAAGTTTAAAAAAACTTAAGAAATCTGGCATTACAATGATGAGAATACATATTTCCCCTACCAACTTCTAGTAGTCCTAATGGTGCAGTGATATTACGCGCACTTGTTAACTTCAAGGAACGTGTTTCGAAGCTCATCACTAGAAAAGTTTGTTTACTTTTTAAAATAACATTATGATATAATAATTATGTAATAATGTTGGATCAGTCCAATAAGGCTAAAATTGGTATGTAGGAAATATTTACAGACTTATTTGTCGTTTAAGTAAAAAAAAACTACATAAAGTATACAAAGATACTTAGTGTTATAATATATATATTTTTTTAATGTTTCATGTTAATATTTTAGTAATGCCATAGAAGTATAATTTCTAACGTGTGTGGAAAGTTTATAATCTTAACTGTTTAATGAATTTTAACAAGATGAGCATTATTTTAGTAAACTTTCTTGTCAAAAAACAACTCCAAAGCCGGCACCTGTTGGACTGCAACCTTCAGTTTGAAACGTACTTGCGTCACTTTCGTAATGCTTTAGAGAACCAACAAATTGTTAAATATCTTTGATGCCATGTTTGTCCTGACACAATTTTCCTGGCTATTAAATTGTAGGTATTTTTTAAAGATGCTATTGTATTTTGGTATGATTATTCAAGTTTACAAAATGTATTCCAGAATAGTTTTACTACCATGAAGCTTATTTTGGCACACCAAAACACTTTGTACATCCCCCGATGTTAGGGAAACATGCACGCGTGTATGCTGCCACACGTGGGTTCGCCATCTTGACGACTTCGGCTCATGGCTATAGAGTTTGGGAAGCCTTCATTTCACAGACGAGAGAGCCACACCCGAAGTTCCCCGAAGTTAATGCTCGCTTTTTTGTTTACATGATTTCACAGTATCTTTAATGTAGCTATCCTAACCAAATCAACCGTCCATAATGTTTTAAAGTATTTATAATGTAACTAACCTAACCTAATTGACCATTAGTTATCATGAGTTACAATGAACAAAAAAAAACCGAAGATGCACTATCAGGCGTTTGGCTCTCTCATCTGTGAAAAGAAGGCTTCTCATAGAGTTTTCTGCATGCATGCACATTGGACTCTCTACCTGACAAATTTACTTTGTGTTATGCGCGCTTCTTTAATTGAATTTCTGGTGCATACTAAACTTTTATGGCAAGAGGGGAGGTAGAAATGACGCAGCAGTGATGTCACTGCATTCTAGTAATGCTGCTTGTGTCTGTCTCCTCAGTTTGTTTTAGATAATACCCGCATCCTTACTATTCTCAATTATTATCTTTGTTCAATTAGAAATACTTATCTACAATTTATCTTTATCTATAACTAATGAGCAAGAAGTTCCACTCCTGTTGCGTGTGGACTCCACGCACACACTTTTTTCTTTAATATTTTAACCAATTTTAAGCATAAAATGTACATTTTTATGGATCGCACTAGGCAAATATGAAAACAATAAAATTTAAATATCTGAATAGGTTATTAAATTAGATTACTTTAAACAGTATGTGTATAAGCAAACACAGCATATTTGCATGAAAATAAACATTAGGTACTTGGAGATTATTAACCATTTTATTACCTTTCAATTTTTTTAACTAACTTTGCTTATTTTGTATGTTACACAGCGCCAGGAAAGTGCAAGTATCCCAGAACAGACAAACCATGCTTTGTTTCAATTGACTGGAGCATTACGAAATGTGGCTGGTGAAGAAAATATGTTATTAAACTTCATTGAAACAGGCACAGTTGCTGAGCTGTGCACATCCTTGGATCTTTTCTCGTCTGATCTCGATGTTGTCAGCAACATTTCACGCACCTTCAGGTAAGCCTGTTAGCGAGCTTGTGAATGTTCTTCGATCACTTGTAGTGGCAACGTTATATATCATAAAACGTTTATTTATTTGTAGCTTACAATAATAACCCTGGATTTCAAATATAATAAATCGTACAGTCAAAACTACAGTGTTTTCTCAGTCGTTAATTTGATAGTCATACTTAAAACCTTCCTATTTTAAAAACGCACCCCGTATTTGTAAACATTTAAATGTAGACAGAAGTATTTTTTCACCAGAACAATATAATCTATGTCAACAAAGAAATAATACAACTTGCCTTTGGATTATTCAAATTGTTATTCCTTCGAGAACCACGTATTTATTCAGAATCTACATGTAAACAATACGGACAAATTCTCGAGATCACAATGCTTATTTTATAAGATATAATCCAACGAATAATTTGTATAAAAGCACATCACATGAAAAATAAGATATTATTAGACTGTTTCCAAATATTGACTTTACAGCAAAAAAAAAAAAAACATTGAATTTACACTGAAAAAAGGAATTCATATATTGCGATGGTCTTAGCTATCCTTGAAGAACTACATGAATCAGGCTACATTGCAAAATGAGCAGTGCTCAGCGTAGCATTGCATATGAGCTTCACAGAGACTCATAAAAAATTCCCCAATATCCGTAATTATTATCGGCTAAAATAGAAAAAAAATTAAACCAAATGTAATCAATAAAATTTTAATAAAACACATTCTGCCATTTTGGATTATATCGTAGGAGCCACCAAAATCAAAATCTGTAAATATTAAACTGGAAAATTGGAAAATTTAAAACTCATAAAAAATTCATTAATAATTTTTTTAAAAAAATGCACCTACATCATGGAGTATTTGGTTCAAACCCTGTGAGGGAAAAATAAATATTGACCTATTGCTTCCATAATCTATTTAAGATTGATTTAGTGGAGATGCTTCTATATACATGTGTAAACAGTGATTTGAAGTACATCATGACAGCTCTGTATGTGTATAGCAAATATTCCTATGCAATTTCAACTAAACAAACGATGGTAGTTATGGTTAAAGCTGCCATGTGATGTAAATTGAAAGATATAAGGTCTTTTAAAAATATCCAAAGTGAGTAGAATAAATCATTCCACTCACATTAACAGTGAGATCCAAGCAACTGTGGTTGATAGATTTAACATATCTCTGAAATCTTTTTCGTGAGTTTTCAGCCCATGGAAATTACAAGTGGCTAAAGCTCTTTCCCGATGTTTTACATATCTACAATAATAAGTTCCACCACACCATTGGTTTGACTCCAAACCAAGTGAACGATGACTCTTTGCTACAAGCAGTATATAGTGAAATCAAATAAATTGATCCCAGAGTACTAAAGCTCCTTTTAGGGACTATGAACTGTTTTTGAAAAGGAGTATTCTATTAATTTGTCGCATAATTTTTTTTAAGTGGTGAGAATTAGGAACCATTATCCATGAATGTTTAATTTTGATCTGGACAGTAACATGGTATAAAAAGGATCATGTGCTCCAGAATTTCAAATTATGAAATACCCTTACACGAATTTTGTAAATAAAATTCATCGAAAGCATGGTGAACATTTCCAGGTTTATTAGAAGAGTTTTCCGAAGGTGATTAAGACCTTAGTGACGAGAAAATATAGGTGTTTCAGTTTTCTCAAGGAGCATATAGGCTGTTTTTATTTGTACCTCTTAATTTTTTGCCTCATGTGATGTTTTCTCTTGAATCATATTTTATGCTTCTGGGGTTCCATATTGCTGAGCCAGCCACAG
This sequence comes from Bacillus rossius redtenbacheri, assembly GCF_032445375.1. Lineage (NCBI taxonomy): Eukaryota > Metazoa > Arthropoda > Insecta > Phasmatodea > Bacillidae > Bacillus > Bacillus rossius. The sequence goes on from NC_086331.1 coordinate 121,551,757, forward strand.
TATTATTAGCTGTTTGTTTGTGACAATGTCATGGGAGTGGGGCTAATGACTTTATTTTTGTTTATGGATGTTTTCTATTTTCTAACATGAATCAACAAAAAATATATAATGTACAACAAGGCATAGCAAATAACCAAAAATACACACAGGAATTCCCCAGAGAACCAAGGAGTCAAATAACTGTCAAACAAATTTAAGAAAAAACACAAAATAAATCACAAAATTAACTAGTTCATCCACATGCTACACAGATTCTGATGTAAAAAGTGTTGAAAAAAATAATTTAAAAATACAATAAGCAACATAAATATTAAATGTGCTATCTCTAGGATATAGTTTGTCTGTTTGTTGGATTGCTATTTCTCTGTAATGTTATTTCAAAATTTAATACTGTTATGTCTTTGTTTGTATTGTATCTGATTTTTGCTCATTTGTTATCAATTTTTACTAAATGGTTTTTCATTTTTAACGTGTATTAGCCAATGGATAACATCAATGTAAAGCCGTATCACAATATCTTTTCCATCAATATTTAATAATAAATGTGTATCTTCATTTCAGCGTTATCTCAGCACAAGATGAGTGTTGTGCAGCCATTGTGAATCAAGATCATATTTTCAAAGTGTTTGTCAAGCTTATTCTGAAGTACCCCGGACATCAAGATATCATTGTAAGACTTGGCTATACACTTGGAAATCTAATGGCAAAAAGTGATGCTGCAAGAAGAAAGGTAAATATATTAAAATAAACATTAATATATAATTTAGATCATAAATTAACTAGGAAAATAATTATGCCCAGGCAATTGTGAATTAGTTAACACTATCACATTCGTAAAGCCAGTTAGCTTGTCAGGTTAGATACAAATGTGCATTAGAGTCATATTAATATTTCGAAAATTGTCTTGTTTCATACAAATTATAAAAATTATGGCGTAATAATATCATATTTATGATTCTTTTTCCCCCTCTGGATTGATTCATGGACACAAATGATTAGTCTAATGCCTATATCAAAGAAAAGGCACCACTGAATCCATTTAGGAACAGTTGTTATGAATTCTGTTACAAGCAAAAAATAAACTATTGTGGCCAAGTCCAATGTAGAATAGTAGAACGTATTCTGAAACTCTACAGTTTATAGATTAAATATTTAACACATATTCTACATGCAGTAGATGGCTTTAAATGTTTTCCATACAGTGACAATGAAGAGGTCTTTTTTAGTGATAATGCTTGGCCTAAGTCTGTGTTAATTTTCGTTGAAGTTGCTTGTGAGAAGAAGCAATGTATTCAATTGTTATTTAGTGTAGAAAGATATTCTCGTGCGTTCCAAAACAGTAACTTTGTGATAATGCAAAATATGATTGTTGATGACAATAATCATCGTCATATATATTCAAACTGTGTTAATACTAACATGACATTTTAAAAATTTAAAAGATGTATGTTGATTGAGCTGGAACATCGATCATGGTTTAATGATAAGTCAGATGTGTGTCTAGTGCTTAACTGTTTTGAATATAAAATTAATGTCTCATTCTGGTCTGGGAATGTTTGGTTACACGGACCTCCTAAGCCTTGTCTATCTATGTATGAATTTTCAACTCAATATGATGTTAAGGAAGAGGCGTCTGTTATAATGGTTATTTGCAATATGCAATTTGATTCTTTTGTTAGTTTCTTAGTATCCTGATGTTGATGAGATGATAAGCACTAATATGGAGAATAAGTTTTTTTTGTACATTGGTTCTAGTGTATAGATGGTTGTAATATTCTCTTGGTAACCAGAACAATTAATAGTTATGGATATGAAATTTGTGCTAAAAAAACTATTTTTCAAATAATTTATTCATAAAAGTGTTAAAAAAACTTACTCAAAATATCTATATATTTTATTTATAGTTCTTCAGTGAAGAAGGTGCAATGAATTCACTTCTGGGTCTTCTAATTATTTATTTGGAAAAAGACCAAGAAATGGTTGACTCACCAAAAGGCCCGAGTAATAATGCTCAACATAATGCTGGCTCAAGTGGCTCTGTTGAAGATGTAATTATAAAGGTAAGGAAGTTCAATTGTTTTACAGTTAAGGTATAACATAATTCAATGTAAAGCTTTTTAGATTATTAGTTCTTGCATGTTCTTTAAATTATTCTTGCAGTGGGGAAGATTTATTTAAAACATGTTTATGGGCATAGCCATTATTAGTTTACACTGTGTGTCATAGAGAGACCACAATATTTGCTCCAAGTAAATGCTGGAATTAAATTGGAATTTAACAAGACAGAAAAATGGTACTTATTTATTTATATTCTTCTAAAGAGTGGTTGCAGCAAATAGGTTAATTCATATATTAAATGTTTACGTGTTGCGTAATTAACTAAAATTCTTAAAAATAACAGTAGGTAGAAAATAAACTTAGTTCCAGGGGCTGGGTTCTTGGTAAGGATTGTGATTGTGGGGACCGCCATTATGGTTGTGATGTCATTTCTACCATATTGAATTCCACAATTTTTAATTATGATATCAGAGCCTTCATTTTGTTTTGTAGGACTTTCCACCAAATTTTATTCTGTAATTTTGTATTATATTATGACCGCCACCTTGAAAATCCGTAATTATTATCAAAAAATAAGGAAAAAAGGAAACTTATTAAAAAATATTGAATTGCAATTACAATAAAAAATTATAGTGGACTCCTCTGTTCAAACCCAGCGAGAGCAAAGAAAAATGGCGATGGGTCATTCCTCTATGGAGGCTACCAACAGACTGATTCCCCACCACTTATACCAATGAATATGTGTTATTCCAACCAGTATGACATCATGACAGTCATCTTAGATCCACCAACTTGTTTATATCTGCTAGAGTGTGCTGCCACTATTTTGGATTAATTTTACCCGCTAGAAATCAATAGTGTCAACCACCAGACCATTGCATCAACCACCATCTTGTCCGCCATTTTGACCATCATCTTTTTAATCTGTAACTATTCGGAAATATCATTAAAAACGTATCTATTAATATAGCGATTGATTCGTTCGATTTCAATACTTGGTTTGATAATTAATTGTTCGATGCAAAAAACATTATTTTAGCTTAAAATATTTATTTAATTAGATACCTATCAGCTCAATTTTACATTTTAGCATAAAATTAAGTTCAAGCAATTAGAAAACACATTTTACAAACATTATTTATCATATAAATTCTACGCTATTACAAGTACAGACAAGCATACTACTAAGGTGTTTAGCATTTATCGATATCTGCATCTGCTACCCACGAAATAATTGGAAGCCACATCACTTAATGTAGGATCATCCATTTCTTCATTTAAGACTCTTCAGCACCAAATACATGTCGAGATACATCGGGACAGAAGCCACCACGAACAGGCTTGTGGTCCAAATCTTCGAGGTAGTAAGCCCTAGGCTCCGATTCGCGAATGTAGGCCACACGTAAAAGTTTTGGACTCCAATTCGCAGTAAAATCTTTCTCTAAGACACTTTTCCGATTGGAGATCCGCACAATGTCATCAAATTTAGCTTTATGCTTTCGTGAATCGTTCATCTTTGTGCTGGGAAACACAGGCAGGTGACTGTCCTTTACATATTTGGGCTTCATTTTCGTAGTAGAATTCACAGTGGAATTGTATACACTTATTTGTTTTGGCAAGATATCCCATCACTTTTATGTTCCGTTAGCCACGAACTGTCGCTACATTTTGGTACGCAAAGTTCCGCTAAACCTCTCTACTAAATAAACTTTGGTCGATAGGTTAAGACTTATACTTTCTTTACAAAATGCCGAAAATTTATCAATCCCAAAGAAACATGGACTATACTTCATGAACTAAGAAATGCGGGTTACACACATATTCTTCATTTATATAAAATTGAAAAAAATTTGAATTTACTAAAATATGGTTTTATTTCTCCAAACCCAACCTTAAGGCTGTAAAAAACTGTCAATAACTAATAAAATTGAGAGAAATACATTAGAGTTGTTGAAACCAGTTGAAGCCAAATGAAATTGGAACAGTTGGAGCCAAATGCAGTTAGAGCAATTGGAGTATTTGGAGCAGTCGGAGTAGTGGGAGAATTTGGAGACCAAATGCTATTGGAGCAATTGCAGCAAATGAAGTCGATTGGAGTCATTGAAACCTGACAGATCGATTGGAGCAGTTGGAATAATTAAAGCTTTGGGAACCATATGGAGCGAAATGAATTTGAAGCATTGGAGCTAGTTAGAGCAATGTTTGAATATGATTAGTAATTTTTTTTAATAATTTGGTTCTTGTAATTCATAGATTTTTTTTGTCTTTATGATTGTAATACAGTTTATATTGTAAGTTATGCACATACTGTAGCCCTGGTGTTGTGGAGATGCTTGGCCTACATTCTTGACATTGGAATATTTCTTTGATCATTACAAATTTTCAACATGGCGGTGAATGGTCGACAAGATGGCAGACACAACAGCAGCTAACGATCTGATGATTAACACTACTTCACACTGACGGTTAATATATAAACCAATATGGTGGTAGGGCATTCTAGTAAACGATGTGTGCATTACGCGACACCATAGTTCCTAGTAGCAAGCATTGTAAACAAAGATGACAGTATTACACTCTAGCAGGTGACGTGTACAACAAGCGATAATAGTGCTTCTAGTAACAAATATATATTAACTCATATAAAAAACAACAAGCGGAATATGTGTAATTTTTATGTATATCTTATTTGATTCTTTGTTTGGTATATGTCAGAATGACCATCTGGTCAACAGACTAAATTTTACATACCAGATGTCTGACCTGTCATGGTTCAAATTACCTCACTTCCTTTGTATTTTGTTAAACAAATTTATTTAATGTGTATACAAGTGCCATAATAACACTGGTAGGTAGTGGAACATTGATCTTATGTGCATGAAACAATGCGATGCTGGCACACACTAGGAACAAACAACATAAACGAAGAAAGTGGCATTTAGTGAATGAAAACTAAATTGCGGGCTCCAGCAAACTAAAACCAAATTGCTGAATCATAGATGAGTAAATGTTCTAAAATCTAATATGGCAAAATGTTTCTAGAATACAAGATGGCAGAATTAAAAATGGCGGAATCCAAGCTTGTAGCTAGTTTCAAGGTCATCGATTATAGCAGCCAAGGTCAATTTCGTGGTCGAGGTCATGAAATATGGTGGCCATGACATCAAAATTCGAGATGGTGGCTGATCATCCCAGTCCTTGCCCAGCACCCAGGGTCAAAATGAGCATGCATAACAGTTTTAAATCCCTATGCATCAGTGGTGAGAGTAGAGCAGTTCTGGCTCATGTCAAAAAAAACACAAAGGGATCCACTTGATGAAGCCTCCTTTCACACCCCTAACTTCTCCTCCTAGTAATCCCACACAAATTAATACAGTTGTTTCACTCTCTCCATCTCCTTCTCCTGTGTGGTATGCTGGTTACGTCTGCTGTCTGTGGCCATCTTGGATGACGGCACTGTTGTTTTCGAGGATTGCAGATTGGTGTCGCCAGTTTCGGTAATTATATTTATTTTGTATAAAAATCTTGAGTATGGTGGCTCAGGATCAACCAATCAGCATAGAGGTCCATCTCAATGCTAGAAAGCAGAGACCTTAGCCACTTAGCTAAGAGGTTTGTTAAGATAAAAGGAAATAAATAAATAAATATTTGATTTCAATTATTGTGTTGTAAGTATGTTAAGAGCATCTTTGAATCCATACTGGTAGTGTGGTCTGCTGAGGGCCCCATCTTTAGTTCCAACTAATGCTGGTAGAGTGTACCAAATTTAATTCCAGTGATGACTGCCAGAGGGTACAAAATTTAAATTTCAAAAATAATATGGAAGAGCATACCACAGTCAGCCATCTTTAATGCAATAGTCATCTGCTAGAGAGTGCTAGTGATGCTCCACCCCACCAACCCACTACAATGTATTTAGAAAGGGCACTATCTATAATTCAAATGTGTAGGCACAATGCACCTAAGTAATCATCCTGTGACATGCATAGAGTGTATAAGGTAAGTTTTCAGTCACATGTCCTCCACCAGCCATATTTGATTCAGGAAATGGACAATCTTGGATTTAAATGTGTTGGTACTATGTGTCGTAAGAATCATTCCATATTGTGTTTTAGATGTTTGCTTAGAGTGCATGATGAAATCTTTTGAGAATATGGGCTACACCTGCCAAAATATATTCAGGAAAAGGTAAAGAGGAAACATACAAACATTATTTTGAATGCATTAGATGCATGCATGAAAGGTATAAGAATGTTTCAGAGCTTTTTATTGCTTAAATGTTATGTCTTTAAATTAGTGATAAAATATGCTGTTATAGTGCCAGATCTCAGTTACATTGCTACATCTTAATTATAGTTCTAACTGTTATAGTGCTAGTTCTCTTACTCTCCTTCACTAATAGTTTACTTTATTTATTAAATAAAACAAATTACATATATTTTTATAGGGAGAGAAATTTTTAGGTATGTGTATTCCGTTATCTCAACAAGCATTAGTTTTTAAGTGTTTTTTTCTCATTATGCTGTAGTGTTATTGCTATTTAATAAAAGTGTTATATCGCACACCGAGAATAATAGGGCCACATCTCAAAAAAACTACATTTTACAGGAGAGTGAATAATTGAAAGTTTATTCTTAGCCTCAGCAATCAGGAAGTTCATAATGTCGGCACTGTTTCTATGGCACAAGTCAAAATATGGCCATGGTGTATTCCAACCCACCCTCAGTTGTACGAATAATAAGGCCGCATGTCAACATGTGGCTATATTATTCTGATTTCTGTTTTACAAATCTAAAATGTAATAAGGACATATCTCATCTCAGGTAAATATTTATTGTACTACATATATGGCCTTGTTATACCGAATAGATATAGCCATAGACATTACAAATATACAAAAATGTAAAAAAAATTTGTTGTTGAGATGTGGCCCTATTATTCTCGGTTTGCGATATGTTAGATATTATATAGGTATTTTTACAGCATTAAATAAAAAATATTTAATTGTGAAGTTCAGACTATCTCTCTTCTTATTCTCTTGAAGTGGTGAAAGACTCTTGAAGAAAGTACTAAAGGCTCAATAGTGCATGTCTTAGGCACAAAGCGATCCATCTTGATGAAACCGGTAATTTTTTTTTGGTATTTTCACATAACCTTTATGAGTACACAAAACTTCAGTAATGATGTTAGTGAAACAATCTAGGTGGCACAAGAAGATTAATTATCATCAATTTTGTTATTATTGTTTTCAACATTTTATCTCCCTTTTCATAGAGCCAATACCTTAGGTGTTGATCGTAGAGGTTTCAGCTGAGGTGGTTTAGGAAATCACAGTGGTAGCTGCAGAACACCTTCACATTTGGGAGCACTTCCCCAAGGAAACATGCCAAAGTGTCTGGCAAACCAATTGCTTCACACAGACCAGATTGTTGTAATCCGGTCGGCAGTGGCGTAGCGTGGTTGGGGCGGAGGGGGCGGCCCGCCCCGGGCGGCAGCCCGCGGGGGCGGGTGGCCAGTGAAGCGGGTTGAGATCTGATCTATGATTCATTCATTACATGTGTCAGACACACTATAATGTTCCATTTTTATCTAGAATTTTGCGCACCAACTATTTTTTAATATTTATTTAAAAGAAAAACTGCGAAATCACTGACAGAGCTCTTTATAACGTTTGTTTGTTTACATAGGAACTGCAACATCGCATCACGCCGCGCCGCCCGGCGCGCGCGTGCCGAGTTGAGCGGCACTCCTTATTATGTTAATTACTCATACAAAATGTTTTGTTTCACGCGTCGGCCCGTGTCGATGCCTCTCTTTCGCACTCATTGAATTTAGTACTACGCATTGTACTGTAAAGTTTGACCTTAACCCAGGGCAAACCAAACAACTTCCGCAAACCGGGACACAGTAAAACTCATATATTGCCCCGTACCGCGGGCGCAGGTAAACCCAAAAAAATATTAAAACCCAAACTAATAGCAGGCTTAAAAAATACTAATAAGGTTGCGAACAGTGAGAGGAGGCAGCAAGTTAAAAAGACACAAAATTTATATGACAACATTTAATATATATATATATATATCATAAAATCGTTTCATCACAAATCGGTGCATCCATCATAAAATACATACCCTATTACTACTTATAAAAATAGCTATATAATAATACTAAAAAAATACTTTAACAATTCCCCCGAAAAATTATAATTTGATCATATACTTCGGAGCTCCGAAAATTAAATATAATTACCAAAAAGGCGTTAAAAATATATAAGAACATAACTCCGATAGACTATCAAACTTGACTATATTGTCGATTGAACAAGAATTGGCTGCTAATATTTATTTTGACAAAGTTATTTCTGACTTCGCTGCTCATAAGGCCCGTAGAATCCGCTTGTAAAACCGCTCATCCTATTTTAACTTCAATAAAAGGTACCTCATTGCATGTGAAATTTAATTTTAACTAAGCACCTATAGAATGGGGGCGGCAAAATGGGTTTCCCGCCCCAGGCGCCGAGATGGCACGCTACGCCACTGCCGGTCGGTTTTCTGGTCTTCGAGAGGCCTCCTCCCAGAAGCTGACTACTAACTCAGTAGGCATGCCTTGCTCTGCAGAGACAGAGTTCTCTTCCACCTCTTTGGTGAAGAGTGATGCCACAGATTCGTTTGGAATGTTCTCCATAGTCATTGTGGTAGACTGTAAAACAACACATAATTAAAGCAACCTACTCACATAATATACGAGAGATACAGACGTTTGTGATAAAAATGAATGAGAAATATCAATGGCTAGCAGTTACAACACATAATAATGTTAAATTAAAATTGAAATCAAATCATGTTAGCAATAGTAAATAATGCTACCAGTTGAAGCATGTCAAAATATTAAAAATGGATTATCAAAACTACTTCGCTGTAGCAACAGGATTAAATAATTGCAACATGAAAGCAGGTAGTATTTAAAATGATTTTGCAATTTTATTTCCAAATGCATATTTAAAGTGTCCAGTGATACAAGTTCGGGGAGGCAATAAAGTGCTGTTGTGTGCCTTCTACCAGTTCTTCCCAGAGGGGAAGAACTGGTGAATCACTGAAGATTTCCTACGACCCTGCTCGAAGACTATGCATATCCAGTGCATGTTTTGGGGAGGCAGTGAATCAATGTTCGTGCCTTCAATCCAGATAGCCCTCCGATCATAAGGAGGGCATGTATATCACTGGAGGTTTCATACGACTCTCAGAGGAGAAGCAGAATCGGTTTTGGGAATCGGGGAGATTCTACATCACCCCCTGACAGCAGCAATGGTGGGTAACTTGCAGTGTGTTTATGTATGGATAAATAAAAAATTAAATGGAAAGAATTATAAATAAAAAATATATATAAATTAGGCTAGGATGTTAAGAAAAAGCAAGTTAGGTATTTGGGTCCAGGAAGAAATTACATCATGGCAGTACTGCAATGTCATTCTTAGAGAATTAACAATTCATTAGGTGCATCGTGCCCTCACATTTGAATCCAAGATTATTCTTTTTATGGATCCATTATGATGGGTCGGTGGGGTGAAGCATTACTTGCACTACCTAGTAGACGACTCCTACATCAAAAATGGCCAACAGTGGCTTGCTCTACAAGATACTTTTTGAAATTTAAATGTGACATTCTCTGGCAGCCGCAACCACTGATGGAATTAAAGATGGTATCTTCTAAAAATAATAGTTGTAACTAAAGATGTTGCCCCTGGCAAACAACACTACCACTAAAGATACCCCAGGACTAATCTCAACACATTATTTGAAAGTATATGTTAATTATTAATTTAATTATTTCTTAACTGACCTGCTAGCCTACTGGTTAAGGTCTCTGCTTTCTAACCTCGGGATGGACCTTTAAGATGATTGTTCTATCCTGAGCCACCAAACTCAAGATTTTTGTACAAAATAAATATCATTGGAGAAACGGGAAACACATACCAACAATCCTCGGAACCAACAGTGTTGTTATCCAAGATGACCGCCAACAGCAGACAACAAAACAGCTATCTACTGTAGATGACACCAGCATGTTAAGGTCGAAAAGGAGGTGGAGGGAGTTAAATGCCTGGATCCATTTGTGTGGGGTGACTAGAAGGAGTAGTGAGAGTTAGGCAAGGAGACTTGCTCAACTGGATTACTTGTATCAATTTTTAAATGAGCCAGAACCACGCGCTCCCCCTACTTGTATCCTAAAACAATTAGTTGTGTTTTTTATTTGAAATATTATCAATATTTTTATTGTTACCTGTCATATGCAAAATTTGAGAAACAGGTTATAATGCATAAGTGTTACCACTGTTTAGTATAACAACATTTAAATGGTTTTATATGAATCTGTAAACATCCTCACATAATGTGCCCGTGCATGTTTGATGATGGTTATCTGTAATATATTTGTAACTATTTTTATGATTTCAATTTATTTATTTTGTTTCGTGCTTATCAACATTTATAAAACTATTTCTGATAGGCACGACTATGCGAATAAAGTAAGTGAACCCTAATTCCATTTTTCTAACATTTTGTTTCTCACTTTATTTTCAGAATACATATACATTTTTTGCTTGTTTGTTTGTGACGTCCTTCCCAGCACATTGGAGCTTACATTAGACACAATTGGTCATCTGTAAACTTCAAATTGTTGTACAGTAGCATACCAATTACATTTTTGGACAGACCTTAACAAGTACAAAAGTCAATTTTACTTCTCTTCTAATAGCTTTTGTATTTAAGAAAACTATTTATTTGGGACTTGTATAACATATCTTAATAGCTGGCATGCAATAGCTTAAGCTAAAAGATTTTTTTTAACAATTTTGTGTGTTTTCAGACTGTCCGTATCATTGCAAATATGAGCATTAATGCCATCGTGGGAAACAAACTGGCATGGGACTTCAAATGCAACATGTCAATGAAGAGCGGATCCTCCAGTGTGAAAGTAAGATAGTAAATGTTTTTGACTTCTTTTTAAAACTTGGAGAAAGCTTTTGCCTCACATTTGATCCATTTGCAATTCTGAACCATGCTTAACCTGCAGCACAGTTAGCGAATGTGTTCTCAATATGTGTTTTTTTTATCGTATTAGTTTCCAAATGTACTACTGCTCTCTCCACTGGCTGAATTCTTTAGCATATGGGTGATATTATATTGTGCACGCATGCTTTTAAGATACTTAATTTGAATGCCTAATTCACAATACCTTCTTCATTTCAATTCTGTACTTATTAAAATAACTCTTTGTTAACAATAGTTTATATTTTTTATGTTTAGTTATGTGTAACGTATTTTAAGTTTGCTTGCAACTTACAATTATTGACGGTACCAGCTTAGTTCTTATAATTGAACTAATCAAAACATGAAACTGAAGCCATTGGAGCAATTGTAACAAGTTGAGCGATTGTAGCCATTGGAGGAACGGTAGCCATTGGAGTTATTGTTGTCATTGGAACAATCGTAGTCATTTGGAGAATTTGTAGCCAGTTGGAGCCTAATGAAACTTCAGGCAACCGTAGTTAGTTGGAGCCATTGGAGCCATACATAGCATAATGGAGCAATGTGTGAACATGATTGGTGAAACAGTTTTTAAATAAAATTAATACAAAATAAAATGAAACTGAAAAAAATGAGTGACGGGCGATTTGCCTAAAGTCATTTCGCCTAAAGGCGTTTTGCCTAACGTCAAATTGCCTAACGGCTATTTGCCTAAATGCGATTTGCCTAAAGGCGATTTGCCTAATGTCATTTTCCCTAACGGAGTTCTGCCTAACTGTGTTTTTCCTAACTCTGATTTGCTGAATGGCATTTTGCCTAATGGCAAATTGCCTAACGGCGTTTTGTCTAATGGTGAATTGCCTAACGGCGTTTTGCCTAACTACGATTTGGCCAACGACGTTTTGCCTAATGGCGATTTGCCTAACGGCATTTTGCCTAACCTAACCTAACTTTGTTTTGCCTATCGGCGTTTTGCCTATCGGCGTTTTGCCTATCAGCAGTTTGCCTAACAGCGATTCACCTAACCGCGATATGCCTAATGGCGTTTTGCCTAATGCCGAATTGCCTAATGGTTTGCCTAAAAGAGGAAAAAGCGTTTTGCCTAATGGCGAATTGCCTAATGGCGATCAGCCTAACGGCATTTTCCCTAACGATGTTATGCCTAACGGTGTTTTGCCTAACGGAATTTTGCCTAACGGCGTTTTGCCTAACTGCATTTTGCTAAACGGCGTTTTGCCTACAATTAGGCAAAATGCCTTTAAGCAAAACGACACATGCCCAAAAAAATTATACTCAAAATAATGTAATTGGTTGATGTTTTATCCCATATATTATACCAGTGACTATGAGTATATACACGGGGATCAGATGGCAGGGTCCTCAGTTCTCCTGTTGTTAGGCAGAATGTGAATCTGCTCTCTTCAGTATATAGTATGTTTTTTTGGACAATCAGCATTGTCAATGTCAAGTTAAATCTAAGTTGTAACATCATCATCGAAGATACTGATGTCAGCTACGCTGACACTTTATGCGATCTTGAAGCTAACAGCTCCAACACTACCGTCTGAATTTATTATACAGTCGTCTAGAGGAGACCTTAATTCATACAATGACATCAACATTGGTGAAACCATATGAGTAGAGGGAGCATGGGACATTTTTCCCTGTTTCAACAGTACACTGACAGTTAGGGAAAAAATTATGGTACACTTATTGTAACTAAGTAGGAAATACCATGGAATTATCGTACTACATGCCAGAACTATGGTTGTCATCTGCAGTACATGATCATTGTGTTGTCTACAGTAGGTGGCCATTTGGTCGTCTGCTGTCGGCCACCATATTAGTTCCAAAGCTAGGAAATAGGTGTTGCTGGTGTTGCCGAATGTATTTATTTTGTACAGAAACCACATTGGTTCGGGAGCAAACTGAAGGATGCAGATAATGTTGAGGTTACAAAGTGGAGATTTTAGTCACTTGGCTAAGAGGTCAGTTGGAAAATAATTAATTTAAAAAATAACCATACATGCTCACAAATTTTTTTTATATGTTAGGCATCAGGGAATCGTAAGTAACTTACTGGTGTTGCCAGGTAGAGAGTGCAATTTTTAAATAAAAAAAAAAAGAAGTAGCTAACGGGTGCCACATTAAAATTTTGAAAAAAGGTTCTGGTAGAGAGCACCACTAGGATATTACTCACAAATGTTTGACCACCATATGCATTGCAAGAGTAGTCTGGAAGGAGGAATTGCCTTTTGTCCTTACTATGCTTGCACATTGTGCCTAAGGTATGCATTGATTTATGTGCAACAGCACACGATGAAATATGTTACGGTGCTATAGCCATCATAATGGATTCAGTAACCACCATCTTGGGTTCAAATGTGTAGGCATGGTGTACCTAAGGCATCATTCCATATTGTGCATATATTACATCAGGAAATCTTTTAATGTGCTACACCAGCCATATTGGATTAATGAAAAGGTATCATTATCAAATAGCTGCAGGAATAGTGCATATAGCTACATTTCATATATGGCACATGCGAAATGCATAAGGATATAATGTAAATTGTGTACTAATATTGATAGTTATAAATAAATGAATAAAAGTTATTTTAGTGACAATTATAATTTTATGTAAAATAAATGAAGATTTTTAATGCTATAATATATTATTATAAAAGTTTATAGTGCTAGTATTTTTTCAAGAAACTTTATATTATAAATAACTCATTTTGATATATGTTTTAAGGAAGAGAGTATCATGCTAGCTCTTTCTTAATAGTCATTCTTTGTTTATTTAACATGAAATATTTATAATGGTGATTAAATTAAAGTTATATAAAATGGTAAAAAAGTGTTTATAGTGGTAAATAATTATTCAAAATATATTAATAAATGTTTCGAATTTTCCAGGAAGATGGCCAATTGCTGGATATTCTTCTGAGCTTATTGCGCCGAAAATCTATACAAGATAGTGAAGAATTGGTCCATAGCATACTGAGTACACTGAACAATCTCTCCTACTATCCATGTAACAGCACCAGCAGCTTAAGTGACAGAAAACTTGAAATTGCACAAGGTAATATGGTTGTTGCATTAGCTTGGTAAGCTAATTTTCGCATGAAATTTTTTTTTTCTTTTTCAATATTGGCTATATTATAGGTTAGTCACTAATGTAGATATGTACACTACTGTTGATGTATGTTAAAATACTTCTATAAAAGTGTCATCAGCATTAATAACAGTAAATATTTAAGAAATTTCTTTTAGAATTTTTAGTGGGATTGAAAGGGTTATGTTCGGCTGAAATAGAAGAATGTGGTTTTATATTATTATTTTATAAAAAATATAAACAAATTTGAGCTTTAAAAATTTTTTTCAAAAAATATGTCGCATCTAAACTTCACTGTACACAGAATTGAATTTTTTTTTTATCCAGACCCTCTCGAAGGTACCTTAAGTTTTAGAAACCTAAAAAGTATTATCTGATTTTGGGATTTTTTAAAATAATTATTCATTAAATTGCAACCATCAGATATCCCATTCCCATCCTTGTACTACAAATTATCCCGAAATGTTATCCAAGGATATCCTCCAGTAAAACTACACAACTACATGTATAGGCAAAACCTACCTGTATAGGTAAAAATAAACAGTACCTGGGCACTGCAAAATCATCACAACTCACACAACATGTCTCGTGATCAAATGCACTGTCCATCCAAAACCACCCTAACATCTGTTTCACCAGATAACCATTTTTCTCCAAACACAAACACATTATCTCTTTGTGTGACACAAGTTTTTAACAAAAAAAATCCCCCTTGACTATGCTACATTTTTATCTAATTCTATATTAAATTCTCTATCCATTAGGCGTTCTACCAATGCACTTTTCTTATTTATTGGCTCTATGATTTTTTGACTGCACATATTTTTAATATCTCTGATTAGCTTAAAAATTCCATATTAAAATAATATAATAAATGACACTTTCAATATATGTAAACAAAATAGCTTAATAAATAGGTGTGTTAAAAACTTTAACATTTAGTTGACACTGTGGAAGGCCTGGGAAGTACCTGACAGGCGCTACGGGCGTTGCGGTGCTGCTGTTCACTAGGCCGTTGATGGTGGGTCGTGGGTACTCTGCCCCGCGTGCTTCGCCATGTACACGGCTTGAAGTCTAACCTGAACTTCCTTACTTGGTTGTGAGGCCGCTCGGCCGGGTGGAGGACGGAATGGTGCGGAATAATCGTAGACGACACAGTTTATATTAAATTGGCTTTAATCCACGGACTTCTCCGGTGGTACGCATGGGTACGCTGTACTCCCTACACATACACTACGCGGTGGCAGAACTGCTCTAAAAGCTATGATAATGCGCTATGCGGCATCTGAGCCGTTGTACAATTACACTAACACACTCTGATTACAAAACAAAACACGACACTAACATAACACTGTGAATTTGCCGCGGCAGTCTCGCGGGGACGTGATTACTAGTTCGCCGGAGACGGCCAGCGCCGAAAGTTAATTGTCTTAGGAGGGCTCAATGAGCTTGATCCTAAATTCTAGTCTACACTTACGTGAGGTTGTAGCCGGCAGGCGTATGCGCGGTGATCTTAACGAAAACGAGTTGGCTGGAGTCGGCCAGTGCCGTAAATTGCGTGGTCCGCAACGCGGTGCGAAATCACCAAGGAAACGGTCGAGATAAGCCCGGGTCCGCGAAATACACGCCGAGTCTACGTGAGCAGCAATGAATTAAAAAGGTTTGGTTATTAAATCAAGTACAGAGTGAACGATCGGTGGAACAAAATTGAAGGCTGCTCACGGACACACGTCTTGACCTGGCGCGGAGTGGTTGGAGACTGCCGAACATGGCCGCCTCGCAAGGGAGGGAAACTTTCACCTCCTTTGTGAGTCGGTGCCAAAAACTTATATCAACTTAAGTTTGCTCTATTATAAGCTAAAAAACATGTTCCAGGTGCTCAATTAAAGGATAGCACCTGATAAGTGGGTGCTTAAGGCTTAACAACTGTTTTATAGTATTTAATTATTTGAATTGTGGCATCAAGTTGGCGACTGTAAATTCATTAACATGTTGTCTCACTGTGAACTGTTTTGGTTGGATTTCTCCTAATCTGACTCGATCATTGTCACTGGCACTTTAATTAAGGCCAGTGGCCGCGGTGACTGGTAATGAGGTTCGTTGTCTGCTCCGTGCGTGCGGTGCTCTCACGGAGTAGCTACGACGCACTTGTTTAATGCCTGTGAATTAATAATTGTGTCCTAATGTCTTGTTCCTTAATTGTTTTATGGGGTCGAGCCCCCGAGGTTTCGTGCCCTGAAGTTTATTTGAGTCTAGTGGGGTCACGCCCGAGGCGCTCGCCTGACTCATTCCCGCTGGGCTAGGGGTGCACTCCGAAAACGGGATCTGGTACTAGCGGTGCGGAGCACAGGCTTAGAGGCCATGGTCGGGACGACGTCAACACAAACTAGAGAATTTCACTAAAAATAAAATTAAACACAATATATCTTTTAACCATAATCATATATATTTTATTTATTTGTCGTTGTAATTAATAATATATCTGTATTGGTATAATTTTGAGAAAGCTGTAAAGAATTGAAAATACAGGTTTTTTTTAAACTGTTATAGTAAATATTTTAGTTTGTTTTTGTCGTAAGAATGTTAAACATATTTGTATTCTTGTCATAATTTTGGGTTAACTTTAAAGTGGAAAAAATTTAAAAAAAATTGTTATGAACGTTTTTTTACATTTATGTGTTTCTCTGTGTGTTATGTTGTCACATTTATTGTCACTGTATGGGTTTTTAAATTGGTTGTTTTTTTAACAGTGTTTTTGTGTAATAGTGTGGTTTGTATATTTGATTTTTCTGTCATTCTGTTAATGGCCTTCAGCTGTTGGATGGTTACTAAAACCAAACAACATAAATAAATAAACAGCTTCAAAATTTAATTTTGTTTGCTGTTCAAAATTAGAGTAAATTTATTGTTTTAGTTAAAACTATAATAAAATGCATTGTAGTGGTACGTTATGCATGAATGTGATATTGGCTAAAATGTTCATAAAAACACTAATTATGTTTTGATCTGTTCATAGTTTTGTACTCACTACTAAGAACGACTAACCTTGAGTGTCTCATTGAGGCAACTAGGATTTGTGGCAACCTTACCAGATCCAAGGATGTTCGTGATTTTATTTTTCAAAGTGGAGGTAAGTTTATTATTTGTGTTTGATATGTTCTGATATTTGGCAAAGATGATAAGTTTTTTCTCAAAATTCGTAATACAATAAATTATATGTGGGACTGCGCAAGCACTTTACAAAAAGTTATAATTTGCTATCTCAAAAATGTTTAAAAAATTACTTCTATGTTATTATGATAACCGATGAAATAATAATACGGCCATGTAAAAAAATAGTCAAGAAACTATTTTTAATAAATATTTTGTACATTACACACAGCGTAGACAGTATAAATATACAAATAATATCGACACACTGGCACACTGGTTTATTTTTTTTTTTCTATAATAACACAAACACATACTCTACAATCACGATAATGTCAAACACATTTCATAGTTGTCACAAAAATTTAAAAATTCAAATATTAATTTTGCAACACTCGCAACAACATATTTGTGGAGCATTATTTAACTAAAATTATACTAAATTATTGAATTTGTAAATATCTTAAACACTTTGCACCACAATATTAACATATAATTTTTAAGATACATGCAGACATTTATTTTATAAAGCCTGTCTTGAGTACCAAGATTATAGCGCATAGCTGAGCTATTCAGATAAGTCGCCGGCCTTTTGCATAGCATGTAAAAGTCGTTGGTTGTCCACCAATAAATTTAGATTTTTTCTTGATACGTAATCAAATGCTTATGCTGCAAACCATTCTTTAAATGTTTACTTTCAATATACTGAATATAATGTACATCACCATCTATGTATTTATCAACAGATACATAATCAGTTAGACTACCTCGATGTTTCTGTATATTTGTTGCCAGTGCCCCCACAACAATTTTTTTTTATATCGTCAACATAATTTTTTCTAGTATATGTACTTACTTGTCTAGAAATTGGTTTGCACAATCTTGCTTTTTCTATGGTCGACATTTAGGTCCTTTAAACTAGTACCCCACAAAACTACAAGTCAACTGGAAGGTGCTAAGGAATAGCTATAATATTCTCTGACATTATAATTTCCATTTAATACTTTTTTTTTTCGATGTTTGAAGCAATTGAATCTCCATCATCATCGCAATTTTATGAGTCAGCTCTTTCCAATTACACATTTATTTGTTTGCACATTTTTTTATTTATTTATATTATTTCAAACATGCTTCCATTTTTGTCCCTATTTGTTTCCTATTATGCAATTAGTATTCTATCATCCTAAAGAAAAAAAACTAATGTGTTTTATATATAATCTTTTATTTGACTGACTTATTTCTTCACTCTAATTAACTTCTTGTAATTGATTATGATCAGTAAACTTCATACTATAACTGATATAACATATATCCTTATTTCACCTACAAGAAAAGCCATATAAAATTTTTTGACAGAGAAGCAAGCAAAAAATAATAATAATAACATACCTGTACTGGTACCAAATTCCAAATGTATCAGTAGCACTAAAGATCTCGTAAATAATAATTCATCATTATTGCCACATTCATACTTACACGAATAGAGATGATAGAAATAAAGGAAGGGGCAGGAGCCAGTAGCTGGCCACTACCTTAATGACGTCACAATTAAGTGAGGAATGGAGATGGGGCGTGGAGGGGTGTGATATGGTAAGTGGGGTATCAAATGAAACAAGGAGAGGAGACGGCTGAGTGGTGACATGTCTGCTGGTGGCCGACAAAACAAATGAAAGGCACGGACGGTTCCAAAGTTTGCCGGCAAGTGACGGTAGTGTCGCAGTTCAATACAATTTATATTTCCATATGAAATACAGGATATTATAGTCATTATCAACATTTTTTGTAACAAAGAAAGTTATAGTAATTACTGGTGCGTGGTTTCAAACCATCAAACCCAGTTCTACAGAAAATATCCAACACCAAATAACTTATGCATTTAATCACTGATTTATTTTGACATTCTCAATAATATTTATCCAGTTGACATATAAATTAAAAAATAAAATATGTACATTATAAAATCTTTTTATTTTTTATGGAGGATCACATTTTAGGGTCCCTCGCCAAAAATACATAATTTAATAAAATAAAGATTACATAGAGTACACAATAAAAACACAATACATGGCCACAAGGGCTTCGTGGAGATTTTCAAATTTATGAAACAGAGCTCCTCCGACGACACCGTCCTTAAAGTTCAGTTTCTTGTTGGTTGGTGATGGCTTCTTTGTGCTGCTGGGGGTGGCTCTGGACGCTAATGGTGCCTTGCTGCTGATGTGGGCAGCATGGAGGTTCAGCGATTATGTACACAATAAAGAGGATTATGATGGTGATGATGACTGGTCTCGGTAACAGTCCCGCAGTGCTGCTAGGCGACGTGGTGGTCACCGATGTCATCCGCCGGGCCCACCGGCCACCGAGACTTCGTCGTCGTCATCGTGGTGGTTGTCTCATAGATGGTCGGTGCTGAGGAGTGGTCGTCTAGGGTGTGAAGCGTCGGGAAGTGACTCGGCGAGCTGTCGGATCAGCGGGTTGTTTCGTCGGCAATGTCGGAGAAACATGTCGGTCGTTTTTCAAAGTGTCTCGTAGAGGTGTGTCCATTAGGATCTTTCGTAGATTCACACGGAAAAGTTCAAGGCGCAGTCGAGTGCCAAGGAAGTATGAGTGGCTGATCGGGTGAAGACTGAAGTGAGATGAATGAACCCAAACTGGGCATACGTATATGATATGTGAAATAATGTACGGAATATATGCGGTGATGCGAACGTCCAGTGGGGTGCTGGATGATAGCCTGAGTATGGTGGCCAGCTGCGCCATGACGACACGGGACTTGGATCGGGTGGAGTCCAGGTGAGAGATGAAGGTTAAGGTTCGATCCAGCGTGACCCCCAGGTGGAAATGATGGGCGGGTGGACTTGGTGGGGATGTAGATGTGATAAAAGGATGCACTGGGACTTGGAGTGATTCAGCCCGATGACATGCGCAAGGAATTGGTTGTTGAGGAATGTGAGGCCACGGCCGAGGTGATCACCGAGCATCTTCTCGGAGACGGAGGAAGCGAGGAGGCAGGTATCGTCGGCATATTGCACCAGGCAAGTACCAGAAGGTTACTCGAGGTCCGATATGTGTAGGGTGAGGAGGGGGGAGGATGGCACCCTGAGGGACGCCGATGGTAACGGGACGATGGGCGAAGAGCGTTCCCTCCACCCGAACCTAGAAGGTGCGGCCCTAGAGGAACGAGCAGAAGAGGCGGGCGAGGTGGGGGGCGAGGTCGGTGGATGAGTGGCGCTGGACCAGTTAGGAGTGGGGGTCAGAATCAAATGCCCGGGTGAGGTCAAGGAGCACATGCCAGTGTGTTGCTGTCTGGCGAATACTTGGACCACCAGGAGCTTCACACGAGCAATGGCATGGGTGGTGGGTGGTTGGGGGTGGAAGCCGAACTGATTGTGGGGGAGAAAGTTGAGGGAGTTGGCTTAAAAAATGAGGCGCTTGTGGGTAGCTTTCTTTGCAACTTTGGAGAGGATAAGCAGTATGAGAGATGGAATGATAGGAGGAAGGGAGAAATGGTGGTTTACCTGGTTTGGGGATGGGGAAATTGTGGCAGTCTTTCAGGGGGAGCGGAAATGACATAGAAGGAACATGGATTTGTGGAAACAAGTTACGAACACGGTGGCCTTTCGGGGAAGGGACGAAGGATGGAGGAGGAGATAAAGTCGGAACCAGGGGTGGATTTAGGTTTGATTTTGGTGAGGAGCAATCGGACTTCGGAGGGGTCGACGAGGGGGAAAGGGGCTGATGTCGAGGAGGGGCGGGAGGGTCACATGACGGGATAAACTGGAAGGATCGTCCTCATCAACCGAGGACTTGAAGGACAGGGTGGGTCGCTTAGCGGAGGCGAAGGTGGTCGCGAGGCAGAGGACGTCCACCTCAGATCTCTCCGCCACCCCCACGGGGATAGTGAGGAAAGGGCTGGATGTCGGGATGGACTTGAGGCAGCGGATGTAGGACCACAGTGACTCGGATGTGGCGGTGAGGGACTGGAGGCCCCGAGTCTCCAGACGAGCCTTCCACTCCGCGACCATCCTTTGGCGCTGCCCCCACAGCAAGAGGTACACCCTACGGTACAGCGGAGAGCAGTTCATCTGTCAGGGGCCACACGAGGAAAAACCTTCTTTAGTAAAGAGCTGGATGTGTTTCATAGAAAATTATTATGTATGATGGCCTTCTGGTTGAGTCATTGCCAGTAACCAGTTGAATCCTAAGTGTTGGTTAATTGGCGCAAATGTTTCATGCTAAACAATTACATTGTTTAGGTACCTTTGTGTGTGGTTTACGTTTAAAATATGTGTTCTTGGTAGTTGCAACAAGAAATGCATCTCTATTCATTAAATCATTCTATGTAACAATGCCATATGAAAATATCAATAAATTTGGAATTTGCTAAGATTGTATGTAATAAGAGGGCTTTACCTCCTCTATTTTATGTAGGTTAGAGCATATTAATATAGCAACACATCTCAAAAGCCTCAACTTATCTTTGCTCTCCCTCCCCCAAAGAGTAATCACTGCCATACAAGAGAATATGCCACATAAATGTTTTTACAAAGGCTTTTTCATCTTTAAACTAATATTGTTAGATATTTAAAAAAACTTAAAAATCTTGTTAAATAATGTCTTTGTTTAGTTATGTGGCACACAATCTTATTCTTACGCTTACCATCGATAGTGACCTTGCCACCCAAATATACAAATTCTTTTACTATCTCCTGCCTTTTACTCTCTATGTCCATTTATGCCTGAGTTTCTTTTCTTACATGAACCATTACTGTTGTCTTAATCATTTTTATCGTCATGTAATTTTCACTTAATTTTTATTTCAGCTGGTCAAGTGTCAATCAAACATTTTATTAAAATTGGATTTATATTATTCGGACAGCAAGTATTTACATATAGACTTGGTATTATACACAACAGTCTTATCGTACCCAAACTTAAATACTTATTGTCTTTAAATAGCATTATGTACAGTAATCTTAGTCGACTAGAAATAAATCCATCATAGTAGCAGTCATTTAAGCAATTATAATGCATATTACGTTTTCCAAATAAACTCTCGTTCAGAGATCTTTTCTTAGTAATAAGATTATAAATTTCATGAATACAATTCCATAAAAATAGTTTCAACAATTTGATACTGTTAGTCTGTAATACGTTTATTCGCCGACTTTTATTTGTCTCAGATATGTTATGTTAGTTTCTTGGTTGCCTATTTAGCTTTACTCAACAGTATAAATATTTTAATTACTTAGTTCTTTGGAATGAATTTCTAACTTTGTTGTGTCATTCAACAGGCATGGAACGATTGTTGACATTTCTGGAAAGCAGTGATCATGAACTTCTGTGTACTACAGTGGGAGTCATTATTAACATGATGGCGGATTGGGACAAGAGACTTGCTTTCAGGCAAGAGAATGGAATACGAAAGTAAGAATTCATTTTCATCAACCTGTCAAGCACTTTGCTTTTATTCCACACCATTAGTAGTGTTTGCATTAGACAGTTGTGTATTGTAGTGTTATGAAATTACTGTTACTCGCTTGTCAGACGTGCTAGAAGAATTATAACAATATTTGTAATTTATCTTTTTATTAAAATGAACAACTACGAGAAAAAAGAAAATGTTTTGTAAAGTAACTCACCATAAATTCTAAGAACAATATATATTACTTAAGGCTGTAGGGCATTAGTTTATAGAGAGACTTGTGTTTGAGTCTGGTGTGACAATTATAGATAGAATGGTTTAATTGTTAGCTACGGATAAGTCCTGTTTGTTATGTATTCGTTGCTTTAAAATGTTCTCTTGGCGAGAGGTAAAATGCCACCCCCCCCCCCCCCCCAAAAAAATCATTTGCAAACATTAATATCAATTTTGAAATTTACAAATATAAAACTTTTTAATTAAATGAATTAGGTTTTAAAAGCATTAAGTGCAAACCTACAAAGAAAAATATACTTACTAGATTAAAAATGCATTACTTGTGGCCATTCCTAGAAATAGAGGATATCATGTGCCCCACTGAGGGATAACCCTGACTAGCCACATGGGACATGGAGACATGTGGCCAGTCTTCAAACTGTCAGAGCATCAGTATGGATATAATCTGTTACAAGCAAATAGATCAACCAGGTAACTTACATGTTTTACACTTACCATAAGACCAACAATCCCTGTAAAATGTTTTACGCTTAACGCAAGAACAAGCGGTTCTGTACCATTAAATCTTCAGTCTCAACTACAAAATTGACTACGAACATTCATTTAGGATACACACTCGTCAACCAGTAAACAAAATAGGACACACTCATCATCTAGGACACACAGTTGAACACATGTTTGATTCTAAACACACATGTGGACACACACATTTGTCATTTAAAACACACATCTGGACACACAAATTTGTAATCTAGAACATAAATTTTGACACACATTTGATAAAAAGGACTCAGATTTGGAAGCACAGTAAAAAAACACACTTATTTTCTTGTAAAGGATGTTCCTTTGTATGAATATTCAACTCAGTAGAATAAGATCTCATTACTAGGATGCGATACCATCAGTAAGATTCTATCCCATCAGTAGGATACGATCCTATCAGTACCTAGGATACTATACTATATGTAGGGATATGATCTCATCAGAGGGATGCGATACCATCATTATTATAAAATTAGTTGGATAAGATCCCATAAAAGGGCTACTATACCATCAGTAGAATACAATACCATCAGTAGGTATACAATCCCATCAAAGGAATACATTCTCATTAGTAGGTTACGATCTCATCAGTAGCATACGATACCATCAGTAAGATAATATCCCATCAAAATAATATGATACCATCAGTAGGGATACTATACCATTATTAGAGATACAGTAATATCAGTATGGATATGATAACATCGGCAGGGATACGATCACATCAAAGGGATACAACCTCATCAAAGGGATATGTTCCCATCGGTAGGATACAATTGGTTGGATACAATTACAGGATACGTTAGGATCCAACTCCATCTGGCTACAATGGCTCCATCTATATTTGGCTTGATCTGGTTTCAATAGCTCCATCGGAAAATGGCTCCGTCTGGCTACAATAGCTCCATCGGAATTTGGCTCCAAATGCTTTCAATTGCTTTTTGCTTGAACTGGCCCCATTGCTTGAATAACTTTATTAAAACTCTCAATTTTGTTAGTCATTGGTGACGAATTTTACATCTTTAAGTTAAAAGTTGTATTACGAAAACTCATTCTAAGTTATAAATGAGCTTTCAAGAAATTAAACAAGCATTTATTAAATAAAAAATATGGGTATCTTGTTTCTTGTTTTTCACTTTTATACACATGCAGGTAAAAAAAATTTCATTATTGTGCTTTCTTTTTTTAATAACTTCCTTTTTTCTATATGCATCAACATGACTTTAGTCAAGGCCATGATTGATCTTGTGGTTCGGATATGCCTGGTCTATAGGTACACCTGACATTGAACATGACCTGTTTAAAATGTTCGTCACGTATCGGCGAATAACACCTCTTGGTTCGGAGATGCTTGGCCTATACGCCTAACATTGTACATGAACTATTTAATATGTTCGTCGAGTATCGTCGAACAATACCTCTTGGCTGCTGCCTGGATGTTTCTGACAACTTACTGGGCACCTGGTTTACAAATGGACATGCGTTCCTGACCACTGAATAGACGTGCATAGCTACCGACTGGGCATAAATTGCCACCGACTTGAAGTGTTAGCCTAACCAACCGACCTGACTTCCGTGCCTGACCAACCTATCTGAAGTTCCTAGACAAAAACTGGATGTGGCTGTCCACCTACTGGACATGCGTTCCTGGTCACTGAATAGACGTGTCTAGCCACCGACTTGGCGTACCTTGCCACCAACTGGACATGATAGCCTTTCCAATTGACTGGTCGAGTGTGTCTGGCCAACCGACTGATTTGCCTGGTCACCGACTGTAATTAGCTTGTTTATCAACTTACATGTGGAAATGCACTGAAAACACAATTCAAGGCTTGCAATGGACTTGCTTCGCCTTCTAAGCAGACTGTAGACATCGAGAAACGTTAGTAGTTTGTTTGCTTCTTGTACTTGTAGAATTTCTATAAATTTTTTTGTAATTTAGTTTTTTTTCTCGAACCTGTCACCTTTTTTTGATAATTTTAATTAAATTATCATTCTTTTTTCATCAGAGAAGTATCGAGCTGAGGTGATTTAATCAGCCAGTAATTAAATTTCTGAATTTTTGATGAATTTTGGAACTTTTTCCGAATAACTAGCTTAATTAGATAATCTCTAGATGGCAGTTACGACGGTCGCCAATATGGTGGACGCCACAGTAATAAATAATTCCTGCACTCTAGCGAGCAAAGAGTAATTAATATGATGGCAACGCATTTGCCAGATAGCACGTGTACTGTGTGACACTAGCGCTCCTTGAATCAGTTACTGAAAACAATATGGTGACAGCACTCTCTAGTAGGTAATGTGTGTTAACTATCTCTCCTGGTAGCATGTATTGAACAAATAAATATGACGGATCTATTTATAACAGGTGTTGATATTTGTTATTCCTTCAAATTAAAAAAATACAAGTTTTATTGTGTGTGTTATTTCGTATATACCTTAATTAATTCTTGGTCTGGTAAATGTCTCTATAGTCATTCGGTTAAAGGCGTATGTTTTCCAAACCAGAGTTAAGGGCTGTCGTGGTTCAAATCACTGTGCTTCAAATGTATTTTGCATAAAAATTAAATTTAATATGTCAATAAGGACCACAACATTAGCAGGCAATGGAACATAAACCTTCCCTGCATGAGACAGCGATACTGGCACTCTATAGGAACAAACAAGAAAAACAAATATGATGGAATCCAAGGTGGCGGCCTCCAGCAGAACATAAATAACCAAGATGTCGGTTGTGACATCATCTAAGATGCGGCCTCCAGCAGACGACAACAAGATGGCAGCTGTGTCGTTAGAATCTGAAAAAGGTTTTTGATATCAGATCCAAGATATTGGGCATGTTATTAGAATTGTCTGTTATTGTCTGTAACGAAAATGTCAACATTCGGTGGTTGGGGTGCTCAATGACAAGATGTCGGAATCCAAGTTGGCGACTGGGGTCAAAGGTCTAGGTCAAGTTCAAATTTCAAGGTCACATTAAAACATAAAGTTAAAGGTCAATGGTCACGGTGAAATGTCTAGTTCAAAGTCGGATGTTAAGTTCAAGGTCAAGGTCAAGGTTAAGGTTAAATATCAAGTTAAAGGTCAAAGTTCAGATTCAAGTTAAAGGTCAATGTCAAATGTTAAGGTAATACTGTTTTAGTGCCCATTCAGGGTAAGGGCAGACATATAATAATATCACATACACTGCTTCTATTCTATTTATTATCTGTTACCACTCCGTGTTTATCCTAGCTCCATGACACCATCATCACAACTGTCTTACAGTGGCACCAACTTCATGACTACACTACAACATCTCCCCTTTCAAAGTTGTTTGTCAAATACACTGTACATACATTACATGTTCAACCTCTTGGGAGGATTTATAACTCTCCCTGATCTTGTTACTGTTGTTCTGTTAACACCAGCTGGTTTGATAGAAGTATCTTGCATTCTAGTGCACCCTACACTCCTGTCAGCTTCCATTAAACTAAATTTATATGATTGTCTATTTGCACTACCATTTTCATCATTCACTACATGGTCTTTATAAGTATTCACTTCGAAGCCTGCAAAACCATTTGTTACACCGTCTGATGTTTCCTGAGCTCTCCTGTGGTGTTCTTTACTTCTTCCTTCCTTTTCTTCGCTGTTTATTGGCAATATGACTTCTTGATGTCTTTCACTTTCTTCTGTTTTTGAAGACGCTTTTATGTGTGTTTCATTTCTTCTCACTTCTCTTCCATTCTGGTTCCTTACAACGTAGGATCGTGGAGCGTCGTGTATCCTTACAACTGTAGCAGGTTCCCACTGTGCATTCTTATTTGTTTTTATCACCACCTTGTCTCCTTCTCTAAACTCGCTAGCCTGTTTCAAGGCTGTCTTATCATACTGTTGTTTGCACCGTTCTTGATTTAATATCATTTTTTTATGTGCGTCTTTTTCAACTTTGGGTTGAAGCATTTGACTTGTCACTGGTAGTAATGTTCTTATCTGGCGGCTCATTAGTAGTTGGCACGGTGAAATGTTTAAGCTTGACAGTGGCGTGTTTCTGTACTCTCTTAGCAGATCTCTAAAATCTTTTTGCTGCTCCATACTTTTCTTTAGTATTGTCCTTGCTGTGTGACATCCCTTTTCTGCCAGGCTATTACTTCTGTGATAGTGCGGACTACATGTTCTCAATTCAATGTCATAGGTCCGTGCAAACCTCGCAAACGTTTGCGATAGAAAGGGCATATTGTCTGCTCTAATTACTCTTGGAATGCCATGCGTGCAGAACACATCCCTCAGTTTATCACAAACATTTTCTGCTGTCTTATGATTTATTGGTATTATTTCCAGCCACTTTGAGAATATGTCAACAACAATCAAGTAGTTCTTGCCTGCATTATCCAGAATGTCCACTGAAACCTGCTCAAAAGGGAGTTGTGGAATCTCTTGTGCAATCATTGGTGATTTCTTCTTCATTGATTGATATTTCTCACATATATGGCATCCACTCACCCATCTTGTAATGTCTGAATACATATTTTTCCAGTAGTACACAGTTTTGGCTTTGGCTATAGTCTTGTCCCTTCCATTGTGACCTTCATGCAACAGGTTCAAAATAAGATTCTTCAGTGCTTGAGGTACAATGAGTTTGTCATTGTAAAAGAGCAACTGATTGTCCACATAAATGTCATTTCTCATAGGCCATGCCCACCTAATGCACTCTGGCACTTGTTTTTTATGTTCAGGCCAACCCTTGCCATACATGTCCTTGAGAGCTGAAAGTTCATTATCTGTTTCTGTGGTCTTGATAAAGAGTTCTTTCTTTGACTCAGACATGGGTAAGTGCCTAACTAGTTCATGAACTAGTTCTTTCATTTCTGGGTCCTCTTCAGTAGGACCTAAGAGATATGACCGGGACAGTAGATCTGCAATGTACATTTGAGGTCCAGGTAAGTATTTTACCTCTATGTTGTATTTTAGTATTTTTAGCCTCAGTCTGCGTAGAACTGATGAACCTATTTTGTGTACAGGCTTGTTCATTGTGGCAACAAGTGGTTTGTGGTCCGTCATGATTGTGACCTTATACCCATACACATAATTGTGAAATTTTTTCAGGCTAAACTCAATGGCTCTCATCTCTTTCTCTGACTGTGAATAGTTTTGTTCGGCTTGTGTCATGCTTGACGATGCAAAGGCTACAGGTTGTTGGTCCTGCAGTAACACACACCCTAATCCATCCTTGCTGGCATCACATTGAATCACTATCTTTTTGCATGGTGTAAAGTTTGCCAATACTGGTGCATTGGATATCAACGTTTTAATTTCATTAAAAGCATTTTCATGTGTAGGTAGCCACTGATAGCATACATTGTCTGATAAAAGTTGCCGCAAGGGTGCTGTTATGGTAGACATATGCGGAATGAATTGTCGAACATAGTTAAACATTCCCATACATCGTTGGAGCTCTTTTTTCGAAGCTGGAGCTTTGAGGTCGACTAATGCTCTTACTCGATCTTGGTCCATACTCATTCCTTGCTTGCTAAATTTGAAGCCTATATATGTAACTTCATTTTTTCTATACTGCACTTTCCTTGCGTTAAACTTGATATTTCTCTCTTCAGCCCTAAGAAGTACTTGTTGCAAGGCTTTATCATGCTCTTCTGCTGATTTTGCATACACAATGAGATCATCCTGATATGCCATCACATTGGGAATATCATTGAAGTTGCCTTCCATTTGTTTTTGAAAAGTTTCGCTAGCACAGATAAGGCCGAAAGGAAGTCTTTTGAACTTGTATACTCCATACGGAGTTGAGAAGCTACACAAATTACTTGATTTTTCATCCAGCTCAATTTGATGATACCCATCTTTTAAGTCCAACACCGTAAAATACTCATTAAAAGCCAATGTTTCAGCAACTTCTGACACGGTTGGAATTAGATGATGTTCTGTGACAATGATTTTGTTTAGCTCTTGTGGATCTAGGCAGAACCTTAGTTCCCCATTTGGTTTCTCTACAGTTACTAACTGATTAATGCAATGTTCCAGTGTTGGATTTTCTACTCTTTCAATCACTTTTCTCTTTTCCATTGTTTCAAGAGTTCTTTTGAAAGTTGGCTTCATTGAACTTGGAATCCTGTGCGGGGGCTCATTAATTAGTTTAGCCTCTTTTCTTATCTTAATTGTGTATGTGCCAGGAAACTTACCTAAGCCTTGAAATATTTTAGAATTGTTTTTCACAAACTCTCTCGTAATGCTGTCTGTAGGCTCTGCCACAATTGACTGTACCTTCTTCACTAGTTCAAGCTGTTCACATCCTTCTAAGCCTAGTAGTGGCGTTGTCTGTAAATTTACCACAACAAATTTCAAATCTACCTTTCTTCCCTTCACTTCACATTTGAGTGTGACAGTTCCTTCTGGTTTAATTGTAGATCCACCAAATGCTTCCAGTGTTATGTTTGTCTGCTTAATTTTCACTTCTGGTCTTATTTGATCTAATATCTCGCTTGGTATAGTGTTAACAGCTGCTCCTGTGTCCAGTTTAAAATTGATTTTTCTGTTTTCTACCCATACATCCTGTCTCCATTCTTTTGTTGGTTTCGCCCTCAATGAGTCAATTTCTTTTTCTTGTTTAGCCACAATTCCATACATAAATGCAACGTCTTCTTCACTGTCATTATTTTTCTCACTATAATGTTCATTTGTACTAATTTCGTGGATTTGTTGTTCTGTTCGGCACATAGCCGCAAAATGATTATATTTCTGGCATGCAGAGCATTTTTTGCCATAAGCTGGACATTGTCTTGGAGGATGTTTTCTGCCACAATATGAGCAATTTGAAATGCTTTGAAGATGTTTTGGTTGTTCATAGTATCTCGCACGTTCATGTACGTGTTGTTTTTGACTGTCTTGTTGCATAGTTGTCCTAATTGTTCTTTTAGGGTTATATTTTCCTCGAGCAACGGCATCAACTGGAATTGAGGTTGTTTCTTCTCCACCAGTTTGTTTGGTCCTACCTTGGCCCTGTTGCATCTGTGTTGCTTGTTCCCGACTTCTCTCTGATGCCTGACAATGGTTGACTACTTGCTGAAGTGTTGAATCTTCTATTCTCAGGAGACTCTCCCTCAGCGTGGTACTACTTATTCCCACAATAATTCTGTCACGAATCAGGGATTCTTCGAGGTCCCCAAATGAACATGATTTAGCCAGTCTTTTCAGATCAGTGACAAAATGGTCAATAGTTTCACCTTCAGCTTGGCACCGCTGATTAAAAATGTATCGTTCAAATGCTTCATTTTTTTTGGGGGTTGTGTGTTGTTCAAATGCTTGTATCACCTTATCATACTTTGTTTTCTCTTCATTGTTAAGATTGAATGTGTTGTACAGATCAACACCTTCTTGACCTATAATGTTTAGCAACAGAGCTATTTTGATATTATCAGGTTTGTTATCGTTTCCACTGGCAATAATATAAATCTCAAAGTTTTGTTTGAAGGTTTTCCAGTGTGCTGCCACGTTTCCTGAAAGTATCAATGCAGCTGGCAAATTAACAGTTCCCGCCATGTTGAGGTTATGTGACGTTTGCAGTAGCCTGGTGTTCACTTTTTATGGATTGTTTTTTTCTTGTTCTTGTCTTATCGACATATTAATCCGTGCTGTTACTTTAGGTTCACGAGTTCATTTATTTTGTTTCCTCCCGCACTTTCCATTTATTCGGCACTGTGTTATTTATTCTTCTTGATACAATGGTCTTTTACTATTGATCCTACCGACTGCGCCATGTTTTTGTGCCCATTCAGGGTAAGGGCAGACATATAATAATATCACATACACTGCTTCTATTCTATTTATTATCTGTTACCACTCCGTGTTTATCCTAGCTCCATGACACCATCATCACAACTGTCTTACAGTGGCACCAACTTCATGACTACACTACAACAAATACAAGATGGCCGCCATGATATCACAGTCCAAGATGGTGGCCTCCAACAGAGAACAAGATGGCGGCTATGTCGTCAGAATCTAAAAATTATTTTGAAATTTGGATCCAAGATGGCGGGCATGTTTTTAGAATTCAAGTTGGTGGCTGTAACGAAAATTGTAACATTCAGAAATTGGGATGCTCAATGTCAAGATGGCAGTCAGCTATGAAGCCAGATGCAGGAGGAACCATTATATACTACTTATAACTTAACTATTTCCGATTATCCTCATGTGATTTGTTGAAACTTAACATGAAATGCCATCATTTAACATATTAAAAAATATGTTCAGGACATCTGTATCCAAATTGCAAATAAATGGGCCCTGCCTGAATAATTTCATGGTGATGTCATTCAGTCAATAATCGATCAAAATCTTACTGTTTGGTGGTTATTTTTTAAGAATCTTTATTCACAAAAGTGAATAACAACCAGATTAGGTCTAATTTAGTGTGTCCATGTATAAGAATACTTGTATGTTAAAATGTTTAAAATTAATTTTTAAAAATAAAATTAAACTTATCAAAATGTGTTTTGTTCTGTGTTTTCGCAGAATGATAGATGCACTCGGGAAACATGGAGAAGATGAATGGCTATTAGCAACCTTCATTTGTCAAGCTCTTTGGAATTACTCTATCGACGCCGTCGATCTTTACTCAGCATTTACTGCGGATGAACTGAACGAACTGCTTGAATTGTTGGCAGATTTTCTTGGTAAGTTTTCTCTATACACAGCCAGTTCCAGCGGTTCAGTCTTTCTTGCGAATACTTTAGGACGTTATCCATGCACATCCCGGCCTCTCCTCAGCCATCACTTTGGCATCAGATGAAACGTGATATGTGCATGTGCGTATTGGTTTGTAAGTGTGTGTACTTGTGCGTATATGTGTCGTGTGTGTGAAGAAAGGCTGCTGGTCCATATGGCTGTGACCCCCTCCAGGTAACTGCAATAGTTTGAGTAGTGTTTGTGCATATCTTTAACCTTACTCTTACAGTACAAAACTGTTAAAGCCAACGCGATCATATCTTCATCTGTGGTGGATTTTTTTATTTTATTTCGGGAGGTATTTGAAAAAAGGCAGTTGATCTACGAGTGCTTATAATTAAAATGAAAACATTAATTTCTCAGTCTTTCAACTGGATCTCAAAGAAAATATAATAATGGGAAAATACTAAATTAGAATGACTCAAAGCACGTTGTAGTATTATTGGAAAACATTATTTTAGTTTATATGTAAAAATATTCTAGTAAAATTAATTTAAAAAGTTTGGAGTGAATTAATAAAAAAATAACGTTTAAACTTTGGAAATGTCATAAAGCTTAAATTGGAAAAAAAAATTGTTACATCTCATAGGATTTGTATAAAATATTTTACACGAAAACCTTTAGTTTTTGTCCAAGCTTTGACTTGAACGAGCGGGTATCCGAGAACATTTCTTCCAAAACACGTGATATTCCCTCCCCTTACATGGTGATGCTTGGTCCCAGCCCCCATCACCCACCGAGAGACTGTGGCCATTCCCATTCAATGAGGATATCAGGTGCCCCACTGGGGGATAGCCCAGGCTAGCCACAGGGGACGTGGAGACTTGTGGCCATGGCCCAGATATAAATTTCCAGTTTTTTTAGCTAGTTTTAGCTCGACCCAATGATATCAACAAATTTACTTCAGCTTTAATTTATTTTTATTTTATAGCTAATTTTAGCAAACTTAAATCTCATTTTGTGGAAGGAAATGGCGATGACTTCACAAAAACAAGGGACCAACTGCAAAAAAAACAGTAGATATTGTTTTAAAAGTTATATATTGCTGAAATTATGTGTTTTGAATCTTGAGTATATATGACGAATAGGGATTGCAATCCGGAAAACCGGATCCGGTAATCCGTTGGTGGATCCGGCATCATCAGACGTCTACTGGATCCAATACCGGTACCGGATCCGGTAAAAATACCCGCCTACGGCATGCCCCATTCGTGGTGGAAAGAAGGGGAGGTGAAAACATGCGCAGGTTTCCCTCCTCCACGCGCTTCCTTACTACGTCACGTAGTAGTAGCCAGCGCTCTTTTTCCAAGCGCTACCCATTTCATTTACGTCTCGCGCGAACCTTTGCTATTGTTGGTGCATAATCGTGAGTACTTTATGTAGGTAAACTGCCAAATTGTGCTGTGTACCGATGTTCCAATCACTACAAAAATTAGTTAAACGTATTTAATTCAAGTCATCCCTACAATAAAGGGAAATGAAATGCACTCAGATGAAACACATATAGTTTTGAAAAATGTTTACGAAGTACAGTAGAGCACCCTTCAACCGTAATTCCCACAAACGGAACTCCCGATATCCGGAACTAATTTTCCAAAAAATATTAAAGCATTAAAAAACATCTCCAAAACATTTCCGCACTGGAACGAGGCGTTTTTGCTTTTGCCTGACTGTACATGTCTTGTAGGCGCGCGCGCCCAGGTCTGTCAGAGAGCTAATTATAGCCGGTCTTTCCCGCGCATTGCGTATATATACAGCTGGTTTTCACGTCGGACGTGAATTACTATAAAGATGTTTATGCTATAAGTAGTTTTATTGTTTCACTATGTCAAGTAAACGGAAAATTCCGGCCGGCCCGAGAGTATGTACACCGACTCCCACTACACACGCTGACACATGTGATAGCGAGTAACATTTACTTCCAACGTGTATTGCTTTCAGTTTGTAGACAATAATTTAGAGTACAAATATGTATTGTGTACATATTTATACGTTAATATATGGTTAAACAGCCTACATTGACCTGTATTTCTCTATCTCTGTTTTTAAACGAGATGCTTGAAGTGTTATTCTTGTTTATGTGAAATGTAGAGCTGTAGCAAACCGTATGTATTCGGTACTGAGTAACGGGTGCGCCATCCAGTAACGAGTAACGAAACGTTACACACGGCTGCATTTCGTTACTCACATTTTTCGTATGTTTTACGCATGCGCGTGCATATTAGATGAATTTACGTTGCAAAGAACGATATTTGTTTATTAAGTAAAGTATAATTTGAAAATTCGTCCAAGTTTTTTTACTATTTATTAAAGGTATTGTGTGTAGACAAAGTTTGAGATTGGAAGAGAAACAACGTAAGAAAGTATTTTTTACAAATTAGAAATATGTATGTTTTTGTATTTTATTGCGTATTTTCACGTTTTTTTTTTTGTTATCTTAAAAGAGATAATATAATAAAGCCGCTTTAATGAGTTATAATTGTTTCTTGGTTAACAAAAACTTTTAATTATCAAATATTGTTAATTGTTTATATTCTATTTGTTATTATTTACGCGACGTCATACTGTACGCGTACGCAAAAGACTCGATTCGTTGCTGCAACATAACATAGCATGTTATGCGGTATCAGAAGTAACGAGTAACGTAACGATACGATAGTAACTAGTACTAATTGTTATAATAACGAATACATACGGGTACGCTTTTTTTTCGTTACTTTTACACCTCTAGTGAAATGTAAACTGTGCGTGGCAGTGACTATACACTCTCCGGAAGTGTTAATCACTAGCACGTCAACACAGAAGTAACACAACACTGCAGCTGTAGTCATACTACCTCCCCCGATCCCTCTTCTTGTCCTCTTCGCTCACGCACGCACCCGCCTACAGTGATAAGAAACACGTGCCTGCCAGCTTGCTTGAATGAAGGTCATTCAACCGTCCCGGAGGCCGGCCCTACCGCAACTCCCCTTACCCGGAATTTTCCTATAACCGGAATAGACCTCCCCCCAATGATTCCGGTTGAGGGGTGCTCTACTGTAGTAGAAAAAATTCCAGCGGCTATTGGCAAATCCAAACTACCTTTTCAAAATTTGTTTTCACATTTGAAAGAAAAGTAGTGTCAGTTACTTATTGACGTGTAATAAATATTAAATAAGCTACTTTGGCATAAGTCATACGTATGATCATCCTACGCCATTGTATTTTAAGTACCGTCTGAGATCACATGTACTAGGAAAACATTCATCTAGGATTATAGTAATGAATAAAATCACAGAAATCAACGAGGAAACTGATACTGAGAGCTACAGCTCTTACACGCCATTGTTGAGGACTAAGGAACGGAAGTTCCTGATTTCGATGTGCCGTCTCTTGATTTAACAACACATTCGTATTTTAACAGAGAGAAAAATTAATTCACGTATACACTAACAAACAAATTTTTGGCAAATGTGGTTGGATTTGTAGTGCATCATCTTAGAGCTAAATATTATAATCTTTTGTGTTTCTACATAGATGAGTAACGAAAAGAAACATGGACTGAATTTGATTCACATGGACAGATAACGTTTCAAGTAAAAATTTTATGAATGCAGTAAAATTCTCTAAAAATAATTTTATAGAATTTCATTGCGATATTTTTTTTTAAGTTGAGAAACAGAAATCTTCGTGAAAGTTACAGGCAAAGTTTTTAAGCAGACGCGTAGAATTTCCTTTAGAAATCATTGAATATTTTGTAAAAACTTGTACATACATACGTGTTAAAAAAAATAAACAAAGAATTGGGCAAAGAAAATAATTCGTGGATGAAGTCAAAATGTTAAACTGCCACCAGCCACCATACCATGCCTACATGTTCAGTTGTTTTTATTCGTAATTATTTCTTAATTATAAGTATTATAACAGAGTAAATAGAGCTAATTTCCTAAGAAACACAATTTTTTTTTTACAAACTTTACGATACACGCACTTAAACATCTTTGTTCAGTTGATTTTGGAACAAAAAAAATCGTTTGGATGTGACCAATCCGGTCGGATCATGCCGGATTGAAATTGGTGCCGCATTGCAACCCTAATGACAAAGACAAGGGGATGCACGGAGGGAAAAGCTTACAGAAAAAATAAATAGTTTTGGTGAGGAGGGGGCAAGAAGGTATTCCATTTAATCGTCCTGAGGAGGGTGTGAGTATGATGACCGCCATTTTCTTGACAATGATGCCACCAGTGAAATATATATTTCAAAACGGCAAAAATTATTGCTTACTAAAGCCGCAGAAAGGAACCCTACATCTCTTTAAAAACTGGTCCATATTCTGATCGACAGTTTCAGCATCATTGCTCATCCTATAGTCCACTATACTATTGAAAAAATGGTTCCTTAGGGCAATATCCTGCCAGGGCAGTAAAGTGTAGGTATCGTGGGACTCAAACCTGACCCCTTCCTCCAAATTCATAGGACTGCTCGCGAGAGCCATTGCTAGACGCCTTACAAAAAAATATGTACCCTTGAACAAAATTGATTAAAATTAACCTTATTGAGTTACAATGGACGTATCTGGTAAAACAATACAATACATTAATTAAAACGCTCACGTAAACAAAACACAATAAATAATAATCATCAAAATAAATCACAATTATATTACAACATAGCAACATGTTATTTAGCTTTGCTTTTACAAACAAATCTCAATCGGTATTTGCATTTATTCATGGCAAAATGTTTCCTCTCTAATGTCATCTCAAACCAATATAAATATATATAAAGATAGAAATTCAGTAAAATCTGACAGGCCTTTACCCAATAATCAGCAGTTGTTTTCAAACATCATGATAAACAGCGAGATTTATCATTGTCACTTAATGTGAATAAACTTGAATATTCCTTAGCTTTATTAGAAACTTTATTGGATTCTTGAAACTTTTTCCAGCAAACGTCGGGAGTTATTCAACCCAGTGTTGCGGATTAGCCATTGAGTTGAAATACATCAACGGTTGAGTTGCCGACGAGTTCTGTTCGGGATGCCAACTCGGACTTTCTCGTACTGTATTTGGGGATGAAGTTGTAGTATATTCTGTGGTTGACGGTACATCGGCTCGCGTAGTTTCTCGGGACTGCATTTGTTGCATTTTATCCTCTTCATTATGTACTCTGGTTTCTACCTCACGTTCTTGTACGTTATTTTTTTTTTTACAATCAATTTTGTAACAGAGAAGTACGCTCAAACCTTTCCTGTACTGTTTTTACGCACTTATTGATTCTCTCTTTGTAAAGTTGCTTAGCAATAACATTGCACACTGCTTCTGTTTGTGTTACCCGTTCTTTTACATTATTTGTTTTTGTAGCTGTACTAGACAGTTGTAGTGCAACATCCTCGCATGTAATTTCTAATTCTCGCCTAAAATCTAGTGTAGTTTCAACTAGTCAGTTACTAACATCGTTTATTTGAGACATTATACTGTAGCTATGGTGACCTTTGTGGTGATGTTACATTCTATTACTTTGTTACGAACTGTTAGTTCGTTTTTCAGTGAACTTATTGAACTCTCTTGTTTGGTAAACATTTCGTCTAATGACTGTTGCTATATTCTGGGCATTTCGAAAATATAAATGGTTAAGTATTTTGTGTGTTGATGTTACCTAAGTATGTTGCTACAGTTTAATGCATGGTTAGTTGGTTAGTGGTTGACTCCAGCCACTCCACTTCGACTCTGAAAAATGATCTGAAAGTGATGGCGGTTCAATTGCATTTTTGCGTACAGTAACTCGACCCTGAAAGAATCTTCCTTTCGTTTGTCGTATTATCTGCTCCGGTTTCCATGTCTTTTACAGTATTCTCTTGGTTCCTCAGATAACATTTCTTGCAACTATACGTTGGCATACAGACAGCATAAGGCCCTTTTTGAAGTTAAATGAGTATTTAAATATTAACTAAATATTGGTTGGCAAAATCTAGTGTCTCTCTTCAATAATATATAACTTCCTAGCATTCGTTAACGCTTTAGAGTTGGGAACCAAAATATATATGTGATACCCGTCTTAGTGAAGTTAATATCCTATACTTTTTCTCGAAATAAATGGTTGAAGACAACCAAAGTATTATGATATATATAAATTTGATAACAAATTTAATGTTTGCATTTAAAAATCTCTATGATTAAAGGACTTCCAGAATAAAATCATATCAAGAATGGTTAATCTATCAAATGTTTTACTCCAATTAAACTATATATATAGCACTAGCTGTCCGACCCGGCTTCGCACGGCTATACTAATGGAAAAAAATTAAGCCACATCTCCCATTTACAGTAATGGTAAATAAAAAAAAAATTCAGTGATAATTTATTACAATGCTGTATTATGTACCGGAGAGAAAATGAATAGTACCGATGGTTTCCCGACTCGTGCACGCAACGTACAACTGATGTACCCGTACTTTGCTACGGCAATCTACAGGCAGATCACTCTTGCGCCGCTCATTATACATGCCCCTCCTCAAGTGTACGCCACTGCCGCGCGATACCCGTTGCCGTGGAGACGCAGAAGGCTTGAACAATGCAAAATCCTGTTCTCATGCAGACAAAGTACCCACTGTTGCCTGGTTTTAACCACCCATGGGATCTAATTTTCGGAAAATGTCATCCTGCGTAACATAAGGAACATTACTGTGAAGTTTAAAGTGTGTAAAATATGTATACTTGAAAAAAAGGGCAATAAAAAAACAAATTAAGCACAGAGAGAGGGAAAAAAACAATAGTTTAGGTTTGTGATTTAAAGTGATAAAAAGTATTTAAATAGATACTAATTGAACTCTTATGAGGGTACTGATTGCTTTGTTGTTAATATCACGCGGGTGTTTTTTACTTGTATGGGAAAATTAAGAATGATAAGGCATCTAGTGTGTGGCAACCATGTTAATAGGCAATAGGAAATAAACTTTTAGCGCCTGCGGCATTGTCAACATACACTTCGTACGTGTACTGCATGTTGTATCTAACCCCCTCCAATGCATTTGATTCTAAATTGGACTTTTAGTGGATCCCTAATGTTATTGATAATATAATATAGCCTATAGCCTTCCTCGATAAATGTACTATCCAACACTGAAATAATTTTTCAAATCGGACCAGTGGTTCCTGAGATTAGCGCATTCAAACAAACAAACAAACTCTTCAGCTTTATAATATTAGTATAGATTATTTATTGTCATATTCTGTGAAAATTTATTGATGTTCAACCATAATTATATTTAAGATTGATTCATTGACTAATTTGAATTTATAGTATTACTGATAAAATTCTTGAATGTTAGTAAGATGTCATTAAGTCAAAACATACAACTTAAATATCTTCATAAAATTAAATTCCCGAGCAAAAACACATGAGAATATATTATGACAACAGAGCATATTATACAGGACTACTGGTTAGGTAATTAATCATAATAAAGCATCAAAATATTTCAAATAGATTAATGCCTTGATAAAGCCAATAATATTGTCAACACATGACATACTTTAAAGGGCCAAAAAATTCAATTTGGAAGTAGTATTTTTACAACTAACAATTTACAAACAATACCAACATATACAATGGGACTGATACCTTAATTTTGCTGAAGTTGACATCATCATTTATTCATCGTCAACTACAGCTGTCATAACCGAGGAATCATCGCAGGATCTCCGCAGGACATCAGTTCTTAGATGTAATAGAATGTAGACTATCTTTTCTCTGAACAATTTACTTTTTGAAGTACCCGTCGAAGCATTCCTATGTATCAAATGCATTCACGAACCTTAAATGTTGTAGAAAATTTTTGTACTAATATGGTT
Organism: Bacillus rossius redtenbacheri; assembly: GCF_032445375.1. Classification (NCBI taxonomy): domain Eukaryota; kingdom Metazoa; phylum Arthropoda; class Insecta; order Phasmatodea; family Bacillidae; genus Bacillus; species Bacillus rossius. Next base: position 121,591,871 of record NC_086331.1, read on the forward strand.
AATATTATCTTGAAGATCACATCACTTTCACCAGTACTTTTTTGATTATGAATGTTCGTTGAACTATATAATATTCCGCTTATTTAATCAGTTAAACAGCGACTCTACTTCGTCGTGCTCTATCCAAGGGCTTACTAAATTTCCTGATTATTTTATTTATTTTTCTGTAACATTTTTTTATTAAAAAAATTTCATAACTTGCAAAAATTATTTGGCAGTCCTTTCTCCTATCATAAATATAAACTTAGATTGCAGTGTATTACCCTGAGAAATTAAAACAAAAGAATAATTTTTACATGATTATCTATACAAAAGTGAAATCAAATAAATAACTCAAATTAATTAAAATCAGAATCCCTACAGTCTATCATGAGCTTGTCACGCATATATATATATATATATATATATATATATATATATATATATATATATATATATATATATATATATTGTCACGTCCATCATTATGGCCTCGGCCGACATTCAAGGCAGAGAAACAATTTTGATACCAACATGGTCGCCTCTCCAAAGCAAGCAGTGTCCCACAGGCTTCTCTACGAAAGCCTTGTGGTCTAGGTGACGATTGGTACCACAACCAAACCTAGATGGCACCAATCGTTATTGCCATTTGTTACGGTGTGTATATATTGTATAGTTTATGTACGATGTTAAATGCTTGACAGGGCTATGTGTCTGAATTGTTAAATAATGACCTTGATTGCTGGTTGCTGGGTGACAGATGATGGCCTGTTTTTGTAATGTGTCCCTCTTGTATCAGTAATCATTGTATGGGGGAATTGTTTATAAGCTTGGTATAAACTTACCTAGCCAGAGCTCCCCACCAAGTGAAATAGTTTAATAAACTTGGAAAGCAATACTGCAGTGGAAAAGTTATTGCACTCTTATCCTCTCTCTCTCTCTCTCTCTCTCTCTCTCTCTCTTCTCCTTCCTCTGGAGCGGCCTTCGGGAGCTCGCTCTAGAATCCTTTCCCCTCCCCCCTTCCTCTGGAGCGGCCTTCGGGAGCTCGTTCTAGAATCCTTTACCCTCCCCCCTTCCTCTGGAGCGGCCTTCGGGAGCTCGCTCTAGAATCCTTTACCCTCCCCCCTTCCTCTGGAGCGGCCTTCGGGAGCTCGCTCTAGAATCCTTTCCCCTCCCCCCTTCCTCTGGAGCGGCCTTCGGGAGCTCGCTCTAGAATCCTTTCCCCTTCCCTCTTCCTCTGGAGCGGCCTTCGGGAGCTCGCTCTAGAATCCTTTCCCCTCCCCCCTTCCTCTGGAGCGGCCTTCGGGAGCTCGCTCTAGAATCCTTTCCCCTCCCCCCTTCCTCTGGAGTGGCCTTCGGGAGCTCGCTCTAGAATCCTTTACCCTCCCCCCTTCCTCTGGAGCGGCCTTCGGGAGCTCGCTCTAGAATCCTTTCCCCTCCCCCCTTCCTCTGGAGCGGCCTTCGGGAGCTCGCTCTAGAATCCTTTCCCCTCCCCCCTTCCTCTGGAGCGGCCTTCGGGAGCTCGCTCTAGAATCCTTTCCCCTCCCCCCTTCCTCTGGAGCGGCCTTCGGGAGCTCGCTCTAGAATCCTTTCCCCTCCCCCCTTCCTCTGGAGCGGCCTTCGGGAGCTCGCTCTAGAATCCTTTCCCCTCCCCCCTTCCTCTGGAGCGGCCTTCGGGAGCTCGCTCTAGAATCCTTTACCCTCCCCCCTTCCTCTGGAGCGGCCTTCGAGAGCTCGCTCTAGAATCCTTTCCCCTCCCCCCTTCCTCTGGAGCGGCCTTCGGGAGCTCGCTCTAGAATCCTTTCCCCTCCCCCCTTCCTCTGGAGCGGCCTTCGGGAGCTCGCTCTAGAATCCTTTACCCTCCCCCCTTCCTCTGGAGCGGCCTTCGAGAGCTCGCTCTAGAATCCTTTCCCCTCCCCCCTTCCTCTGGAGCGGCCTTCGGGAGCTCGTTCTAGAATCCTTTCCCCTTCCCCCTTCCTCTGGAGCGGCCTTCGGGAGATCGCTCTAGAATTCTTTCCCCTTCCCCCTTCCTCTGGAGCGGCCTTCGGGAGCTCGCTCTAGAATCCTTTCCCCTTCCCCCTTCCTCTGGAGCGGCCTTCGGGAGATTGTTCTAGAATCCTTTCCCCTTCCCCCTTCCTCTGGAGCGGCCTTCGGGAGCTCGTTCTAGAATCCTTTACCCTCCCCCCTTCCACACACTTTACCAGACCCCTCCCCTCCTCTTCACCATGCCCAGCTAGAGGTCAGGCAAGAGGCACCCCAAGAGAGACAAGGAGCTGTTCGGCGACGACGTGTGAGCGCAGCGCCCAGAGGGTGTTTTACCCCCACTTGAGACTCACCACTGCCTTGTCCCGAAACCAGGGATAAGACTATATATATATTTCAATAAATGAGAACAGTATTAATTAAAATGATCATAACCAAAGCTTATGTGTAATATTTAATTCAAGACTCAAGGTAAAAAAAAAAATTATAAACAATTTACAGACATATTGTAATCACATACATATACTAAACTTCTCTCACACAGACAGTAAGGTAATTTCATGCAGTTATTTTGTTCGGGAAATTTGCAAGGTAGAACTACCACCAACTCTAACGTAGGAGTAAATTCATTTTTCTTTTCTGTCAGGTACAGTGGTTCAAGTCCTGTCATTGACATGGGTGTTTTCAGTTTTAATTTTCTCAAGCTGTTATCTTATTAAGACATGAGTCAAATTCAGAGAGGTTAATCAATTAAGAAATAAGTTGAAATTATTTTGTCTGTGCTGTATATGTTTAGAAAGTATCCACTGTAAAGGTTAATCAAACCGACTCAGGGTCATGCTCTAATAAGCTTAAAATGGCATGTGTGATTTGAACTACACGGGAACCAAAACTAAGATTTTTAAAAAATTTATTCATATTTCAGGTTCATATTGTTCTAAGAGGGAGTGGGTATGATTTTTTCAAGATAAGGTGTCTGTCATTTGAGTTGTCTAATATCCGAGACACAGTTCAACAGGTTCACCTCAACCTCATTGTGGCGCCAAGGGTGTTTGTCAAATGGGGCTTTGCTCGGGCACTCAGTAGTGGCAGTAGACCTGAGATATCCCCTCCCCTGTGGAGGCCAACATTGTGAGAGGCGTCACTTCTCCGTAGCTAGCAAGGGTTGGAATCTCCCCGACCGGACCATGGGGATCGGGACAAGGGATATCTGGAACATGTTCGCGCTTGAGTGTTCGGATGTTCGGAGTTCTCTTCGACCCATCTGTCAGTTAGTGTCTCCCAGACTGCAGTGAAATGGCGTAGCTATTTCCCACTTAGCCTCTGGATGGCCGTGCTGTGGTTCTAAACCCTAAATAGTTGTTTATGTCAGTGTGAGCATAATTAATAATCCATGTTGCACGAGCAAAATTACATGTTATTTACAAAGATTATAAAGTCTCCACGTTATACCAAGAGGCTAAGTGGGAGGTTGGGATGGCGTAAGTTAAACCAACATGGCGAAAATCATATCCGGAATCCTATTTCAAGTACACAGAACCTTTAATCCAAAGAGGCCAGCATGTCACATGGTGTAGCATCATCATGCTGTTTTTAGTTTCTTTACATTTTATCTCTTGTCATTGTGTTTTGTTACCGAATGTTTTTGATGATGTGTTTCTTTTGTTCTTAGATGAGGAACGACTGTTTGGCATAAAAGAAGGTTGCGAGGCAAATGAATCGGTGAAAACTATGGTGAGATTTCAAGCATGGGAAGATTTTTCTGGAGTCGCGACTGATTTGCTGGAAAGGTTGGAAGCATTTCTTGACTCACTGCAACCACAAGTGTTAACTTAAACCTTTGTATTTTCATGATGTAATAATGTCATTTCGGAACTATGACATGTGAAATAGTTTTAAAATAGATATCACAGATCTTTAATTATATAATAATTCAAAGTGCATTTTTTTATTAAAAATATGTTTTACAACACAACAAAATGTTTTACTTTTATTTCTCACCGGAAGTACTGAAAATTGTGAATTATTTATAATATTTATATTAAACCTCCATTAAATATTTGTCCTACCATTTATGTGTATATAATTCTGAATGCTTCAATAAATATTTGTGAACTTATATTTGCACATCGAGTGTAAATTACAGCTACGCAAGTCACTTTTATTATTTTAAAATTGTGATTTAATTTTTTGGAACAAACATTTAGTTATCAATTTTTATTTAACAATGTATAAAAAATACTGACATAACAGTGCCTAGTTATTTTTTGGGAGAAAATTAGATACTAATGCACTTTCATTTCCTAACTTTTTATTTTGCTGGTAGATAAAATTAATTAATTGTTGTTTTCTTATTTATTATTATTGTTTTATTTTGTTGTAAATTTTATGTGTTTTTACACATATGTAGCCTATCTGCAATTTGTAATAAGTCAAGGATAACAATTTTAAAAGTAAAGTTTTAAAATCTGTATCCCTTACCTCTATTATGTTTACAAAATTTATATGATAAAGAGGAAATCTTTTTTCCCCATGTCATTTCTTTCCCTAAGACTGCGTTCACAGTAACCGTATTTGCAGCGCGACACAGTGGTGCATTGACAGCGCCAAACTTATGCGTTTAATGCCCTGCTGACACTTTTTAAAGCTCGGTCTTACGCACAGTGTTGGGCATTTAATTTTCTTATTATTATTTTATGCTATTTTTTGAATTTATTACGATTGGTATCTTGCATTTTGTTTGGTAGCAGACTCTATCGCCAAATATTTACAAAACATAATTGGCAAACTGTAAAATTTAATGCAATTAATCATATTAATTAAAACTTGCATGAATTATTACTTCTATAACAAAGCAGTTTAAAAAAACTGTTGAAAAATATTTCTAAACAAGGCATTTATTGCAAGATATATACATATTGTTATAAATTAACTCTAATCGACTTTAAATAATAACAATGCCAAGGCAATTAAAAAAAAAATCGAAAATTACATTTGAGACCGAATGAATTTCACTTAGTAAAAATTAATAATTTTTTGAAAGAAACAATAGTTCACATTCCAATGGCTGAAGTATAAAATATAATTTTGATTGTATTGGTTACAAGGATAAGGAAAAGAAAAAAAAGACAACGGAGTTTGTAGAGTTATTTATTGTTTAGTTTGAAACTACAGCGGATTTCCTTTGACTTAATAAGAAAAATATCAATGGCTAAAATAATCTGAAAATTCCATTAACTGTGCACTTGAAAAATAATATGTAGGTTTTGACCCAATAAATAGTGTTGCTTGGATACAACCTATTTATACTTACCTAAACGAGTAAATAATAGAATACGCGTACAGGCCCCGATTCCAAGTAGCCAGCGCTCTGGGCAGATGACGTTTAGCCACCCCCTTCCTTTCCAGTTACCTCGAAATATCATACAATTTTACAAATTTAAGCTTATTTATTATAAGTTTTAAATAATCATATTTTACAACTAAATACTATGGTTTTTCAAAGACATGGGCTGTTATAGGGTAACAAATTATATTTTTTACGAAAAATATAAACAACAAAATGAAAAAAATAATCGCCAAGAAACTATTTTGTTTTATGTAAAGGTTTTCAAAAACAAAGACATTAAAGTTTTTTATTATTATTAATTCTAAACACCATTGAAAAAAGAACCAGATTTGCATGTAAAAAAAATATAGAACTATGAAAAAGGTAATGTATGGTATAGCAGTAAAATATAAAATAAAGTATTATAATTGTTTTAAAAATATGTGGAGAAAAAGTAAATAATATTTTAACCGCAAATACTTCAAGTAACATAGGAATGTTGATTTGAATCTAACTTGGAATGTTTAGATTTATTAGTAAAAGTCTCTAAGTTATCAATGAAAATGTTGTCACGTCTCACTTTCTGAAGGAAGGGGGGGGGGGGGGTCACTTCTTAAAAGTGTAGCTCAGATATATAATAAAATAAAAACTTTAAATAGCCATAGAGCTTCTTGGCACTAGAATCATTTTAGAAGGTTTATCCTTGTACAAGAACTGAAGAATCAGGATACTGAGAAAAATAAGATAACCCTAAAACAATAGAACACATAAAATTTATTAAGAAAATAAATAGTGATAACAAATGAGGTGAAACTTTCCATGTCCTCTACAATAAATAAATACAAACAAATAATTAATAAATTAATAAACACAGTCAAGCTTTCCTTTCAACAGGATAGGAAAATACTCCTAAACAAAAAAAAAACAATAATAAAAGGAATAAGCCGCTTGGTCACTGTAAAGTAAACCAGGAGTTATTATGATTACATTATTCTACCCACAAACATTTTTAATTTATTCTTATCATAAGTTTCCATGCCACCTAGTGATGCCAAACGTCATTAGTTATTCTGCAACTTCAGTATTACAATTATCAAAAACATTCACCAACAAGAAAAAGACTTTCATAATTACTCAGTTTAGTTCGATAACGTCATCATAAACATGTAAGAAAAGGATCGTGATACAAACGAATTACAGAGTTTAAAATGGAAAATAAAAGCAAACTTTAGTTCTGACCTCATTAAAATTTAGTAAAACATTGTTCAAAAATTATTTAAGAGCAACTACCACGCCAAAAGTGAATTTTAACGTTAACTACGAAGAAACATAAGTTGCGGAAGACCATGACCCAGGCATCATCCAGACGCCATTTCACTCACCTAACCCTCACTCCTACGACGCACGGCCGGGCAGCATAACAGCCTTTCACAGGATTACAGCCACGAAGAAACATTTCATGTCCCTTTTAACCAAATTACTTGGCCCCAAAACTCCTACGGGAAAAACATCCTGACGGGAAGTTTTCCTGTGTTTTCCAAACACGTAAAGTTATTAAAACAAGCCGGCCACGCGGCCACGCGCTGTGATGTCCACGTAGTCAGAAAACCGGCCGCTAGATTGCAACACTCGCCTGCGCACTGCAACTGCGCACAATCTACGCTCTCAGCTGGCCTCAAAAGAACGGTAAACAAGCTTACTCCGAATTTCTCCAGACTCGCAGCACAACAACGCGTAAGCTGGCCTGGCTGAAACGCGGTCACGCCTGCGTCCCCAGACAAACACGTGCAAGGCTTGCACTCTTCCAGCCCCGCGGAGACCCAAATTACATTAAAGGTGTTACAAAATCTGAGCTTGAGGGAAACCAAGTCCCGAACTAGAGAAAAAATTTAAATTTTGTTTCCGACAAATAAAATAATAAATTAATGGTAACAATTTTTAACCACGTGACAATATTTTAGGACCAGTTCAGTGCCTAAAACGTAATTTGGAAATCTATACATGTAGCAGCAATTCTGTGATTTACAAAAACGATTTTTCATTTGATTTTTTCTTAGCAAAATCATTTACAATGTCTAAAAGTTAGTTTTTAAAGTTACATATATTTCAGTGCACATTACAACTAAAGAATTTATCATTTAGAAGGGTTGCCCGCTTAGCATTTTTGACTGCTTAAAACTGAAAAATCTCTTTTTGCTGTACAGTTTGTTATTGGTAAGGTCAAAAGCATTCTAATTGTATTTTCAAGATTGGGAAAAGTGCTTGATAAATTGTTTTCTTTAATATAAGAATACACTTTAGGTAATTCTTTAACTTTCGGGAGTAGTCTAGATCCCGATACCATAAGAATATTGATGACGTCACCAACATTGCGGCCAGTGGCGTAGGCACGGGGGGGACACGGGTGACATGTCTCCCCCCCCCCCCCCAACGTGACACAAAAGGTTGCCCTAAAACTTACACGCCTGGAGCCTGCTAATGGTAGACGATGCGGCCGTGACGTCACGGGATAAGTATACACACCCACTACCTGACGTGCGTTTGACAGAGCATACCTGCTCCTTTCCTTCATTCACACAGCACACAGTTGTTGCCAAGGACTTGATGGTAACAGTACAGTGCCAGTGTGTGTTGGGTGCGTTTGTCTGCTGCAGTTGTAATCTGTATGGTGCCTTCCATTGTCCGGAATTTTTTCAGCCACAATGATTTGTGAATGACTCGGGTATAGTTCCTTTGCTGTAACATAAATATAATTAAGATATTTCTTTGTAAACCAGTCTTCTCTGCTTGTTCAGTCGGTCCGCCTTATCCGTGGACTTCACATTCGCTCGTACTTGACCATGTTAGTTAAAAACAGCTTACACCAAGGCCCTGATTACGAACTTTCACAATATTCCCATTCTGAATGTAATTTTTACAGTAATTCAAAATAATTTTAATTGTTCGATGTTCGTGCCACCATTCAATGATGAAAGTATTGCATGCATGCAATATGCCACTCGAATAAATGTTATTTGTAGAGGTGGTGATTTATCGCGGAGAAACTGGCTACTTGCTGGACTGCAATATGCTGTGCAAACTGAAAATACACGACTGACTATTAATATAGTTTTTCCTTTCTGTAAATTTCATCCTTTGACAGAATCTACCTAGGTTAGTTAGAAATTTTTTTCGCTTATGAATCGAGTACAAGGAATGTTCTTGATTTAAAAAAGTAAAATGAGACCTAGTATTGCAGTAATGCGATTCTTCTAACTATTATGCTTTAAATTATTTTTTCTGGTTCAACATAAGATTTATAACACACTACAGTAGGATTATATTGTTTATTTCAATTGTTTTATTTAAATATATAAACTGAATAGGTTCAAAACTTCTACAAATTCAGTTTTTCTTAATTTTTTTCAGAAACAAATTTTGGACATTTCGTTATGGATAAAGAATAGCGTAAATGCCAGGTTTCTATTTCAAATTTCTTTGCCAAAAAACAATGCGCATCAACATCTCATGATACAGAACACCATACAAATGCAGTAGCTTCAGATACAGATGTTATGCATGATAGAAATACGAATGTTACTGCAACTCAGAGCGTAGATGCAAAAGATATTTCACATTACCTGAACAGACCGTTGAATGATTATGAGAGAGAGGAAGTTTTGAAAAATATTTGGGTGCCTCCACAAACCTACAAATTTCCTGCAACGGAACGTAGAAAAGGAACCTGTACAGAGAAAAAGCATTTTCTGAAATTCCAGCATAATTGGTTAACTCGGTTGCCATGGCGATGTTATTCAGGTAAAGAAAATGGGGCATTTTGTAAGTTTTGTGTCCTTTTTTCAAAATCAGGAGCTGGAATCAACTCACAAGAACTTGGGATTTTGGCAAAAAAAAAATTTGATTGTTGGAGGAAAGCTACTGAATCCTTCTCAAAACATGAACCTCTCCAGTATCACATTGGCTGTGTTGCTGATGCGGAGCACTTTCTGGCTGTTTCAACCAGTCCTACAGAATTTTCGGTACAAAACCAAATTGACAAACAGCGTGCCAAGCAGATTGAGGCAAACAGGAAAGTTATAGTCCCGGTAATTGAAGCAGTCACATTCTGCGGAAGACAATAAATATCTCTCTGTGGTCACGGAGATTCGGGGAAAATCGTTTTTGGAGAAGAGCCTGAAGGTAATGAGGGCAATTTTCGTGCACTTCTTCGATTTAGAGCCAGAGGAGACGACAGCTTAAGAAGTTTTCCTAGCAACCCCGGAGAAAATAACAAATACATCAGTCAAACAATTCAGAACGAGATAATTGATTCGTGTAATTCTGTGCTTTTTGCAAAGATAGTTGACTTGGACAATGAAGCAAAATGCTTTGCTGTATTGGCTGATGAGACAGCTGATATTTCTGGTGTGGAGCAAGTGTCCCTCTGTGTTAGATATGTAGACCTAAAAGAAATGATGTTAAAAGAGGACTTCCTGCAATTTGTCAGTACATCAGATTTCACAGGTAAAGGACTTTCAGAACTGATTTTATCAAGTCTCACATCATTTCGAATTGATTTACAATATCTTCGAGGGCAAGGATATGATGGAGCAGCTGCAATGTCAGGATGGTTTAATGGAGTTCAAGCACATGTGAAGACCAATCACCCTACAGCTATATATATTCATTGTGCAGCTCACTCCTTCAATATTGTAATTTCAAAATGTTGCGAAGTCCAGGATATTAGAAATTTTATCAGGATTATTGGAAAGACACATGACTTTTTTATTCACCAAAAGAGGAAAGCTGTTCTCACTAATGCCATACAAGAAATGGATTCTGACCATCATGCTCGAACACTTAAGAGAAATTGTGCAACACGTTGGATTGAATGTTATCATGCTGTGAGTGATTTCTGTGAGCTCCTGGAACCAGTAATAGAATCACTTGATCAAATTACTCACTTGCAAGGCTCATCCGATACATCACAGCAAGCAGCAATTCTTAAAAGTGCCATTCAAAAGTCCAATTTTTTGATATCTCTGATGATATTGAAAAAAGTATTCAGCATTGGTTTGCCATTCAGTAAGTATTTACAGACAAAGGATATTGACCTGAGAGAAGCAGTAGATATGGCTCAGCTGACTCTTCAAGAAATCCAAGTTTTGAGGGATGAAGCAGAAAACCATTTTCATATCATTTTCGAAGAAGCGAAAACCATCGCAGATAAAAGTGGAGTGTTGTTGAATCTACCGAGAACCACGGGCCGTCAAAACCACAGACCACATCCCCAAGAGTATTCTGCATCCCCACTCTGAGGAAGATATTGAGAAACTTCTTAGTTTCCATCAGTGGGATCTGAATGCCCCAAATTCGACCATCATGGCAGAAATCAGACTCTGGTATATAAAGGGGCAACATATCGAGAAGAAGCCTCAGAATGCCATGGCTGCATTAGTGCAGTGCAATCGTGAGGCGTTTCCGAATGTGTTCCGGCTACTTCAGTTATTAGCCACACTGCCGATATCAACAGCTTCTGTGGAGAGGTCCTTCTCTACCCTTAAAAGGATCAAGATGTATCTCCGAAACACAGTTTCTCAGGTAAGAGTTGTATTTTAACACTTTTTTTTATAACATGGTGTAGTAACCATTGCTGTGAAGCTCAAACAATTCAGCTAAAAAAATTTTTGTGTGTATTTTTCAACTCGTTCTGGTACAGTGGGTTTTCTAGGGAATCTTCCATTTCCTCCAACCCCAGCATTCCATCATTGCTTCATATACACCTCATCAGTTCATGTCATCTTCGTCAGCTTAAAAAATTGGATGTTAAGAGACACCCAAGTATATGAACTCTCAACTCAAGTATAGAATAACTATGCGAAAAATACTTTGTTTATGGTTTGACTTTAATATGTATCTTTTACAAAGTTAATCACATTTCTGATTCCTCATTTCAGGACAGATTGAATGGGTTGGCAATGCTTTCAATTCACCGCAGTGTACAAATATCTACGGATGAAATTTTGAATGAACTAACAAAAAAACCTAGGCGACTTCAATTTGTACTTCAGTAAATGTGCAGACTACGAACGAAAAATTGAAAGTGATGGTGTGATTCCCATACAATGTAGTGTAGTAAGACTGTAATATATATGGAAATGGTTCAAATTATGATAATATTGTTACGAACGTTAGCAAGGCCGCGTCACGCGCAGGTGCATGCCGTAACATGAGGTGTGCCGTGCGCACCTGGGTCACCGCTTTATCTCCCTCCAGCCCTCCGCTCCCCCCCCCTCCCCCCCCCCCCCCGCAAGGCACCCATCCTTTGACATGTAACTGACACCGGACAGCTGGGAGTTGCGCGAGCCGCCAACACGTGTTTTCGAGAAATTTCTGCCGTCGGGACGGCTCGCGATGACGCGACAGGCCCCGGCCGCTCTCGTGAGTTCTGGAATTGCGCTGGGGCCTATATATATGCCCGAGGATGGCAGTCGGAGAGGGAGTCAGTTTGGAGTGTTCAGTCGGGAGTTCTCCCGCGGCGGAGTTTCCGGGCGATAGTACCGCAGTTGCAGCAGATTGGCGAAGTCCTTGGAGACCCACGAGGGGTGCTGCGGCGAGAGTTGCGCCAGATGTGTGGCCCAGCGAGGTGTGTGGAACGAGTGACTGGGGAATAGGCCTTTCTTTAAGTGTAATTAATTATTTGCCATTTTAGAAGATTTTTGTGACATAAGTAGTGGCAATAAATAAAACTGTGTAGTGTAGTAAAAGCTTTAATTGGGCTATTCTTTACGAACCCGTGGTGGTAACAATATATCTGACAAAATCATGTAGATTCTTTAATGTCGATATTATTTTGCTTATAAAATAACATTTTCAAAACCTCTGCAAAACTACCGAAAATGGCCTTAAATAGCACCAAGTAGCACCTTAATATCCAAATTTTTCTGGGGGAGGACCCCCCGACTCCCCGCTCTAAAAGTGGGGATGGATGAACGGATGAATTTTCGGGATGACCCCCCCCCCCCCCCCCCCCTTCCACGAATTGAAATCCTGGCTACGCCACTGATTGTGGCGCTGATGTCATTACAACCTCTACATTCTCACGGGACAAGCGCGGTAATATGGCGATTTTGGGCGGGCAACATTCACACACTTGTATTGTACAAACCACATTTCTCTATCCAACTAACTTTTGGGTATTGTATTCTATACCACAGTCCTACCAATTCCGATATGGGACACGATATCGAATTAATTTTTCCCGTGGTATTGTGTTCTATACTTCAGTCCTACATATTCAAGTCCAGAACACGATATAAAAAAACATTTCCTCAGTTGAAGAATTACTTCAGCACAGCCTTTTTGGCGATGTAAACATTATATATATATATATATATATATATATGTATGTATGTGTGTGTGTGTGTGTATGTATATATATGTGTGCATGTGCACGTGTGTGTGTGTTTATGTTTACATACGTACGTATGTAACGGTTTATGTATTTGTAAATAGATCTGTATAATGCAAACATATTGATCAAACCTTTACATAAATACGGATTTAAGGGAAATAATTCACTATACGTGGAAAATAAATTATAAACTATTCTTATGCCGCAGATTCAGGTACGTGCTGTGTAGTAGCCGATACAGTCCTAATGTGTTCTTTTATGGAACTACGATTTGGTAGCTCGCTCAGGGGGGGGAGACCTAAGATGGACATTAAGTTCTGCCATTCCCGATTACACCCGAACAATTCACCTTCGGCCAACTTCGGGATTTGTTTTATTTTTGCGCAGGAAATCAAAATGGCGAATTAAGGTAAACCCTACTAAATCAGAAGCTATAGTTTTTACGCGTAAACATCTCCCGCCACTCGAAGATAGACCACGACTAACACTTTTCAATGAGCAAATTCCTCACAAAAATGTGGTTAAATATTTAGGCGTGCACATGGATAGGAAACTACTATGGCGCGATCACATAGAGGCGAAAAGAAAAACAGCTTTCACTAGGCTCATGGCCCTCTACCCCGTCATGAGCAGACGTTTAGGTAGCTCTGTTAAAAACGGAACAATAATTTATAACGCACTAATAAAACCAATAATCACGTATGCAGCGCCGGTGTGGGCAACAGCAGCGGAAACTCACTTAATCAAGCTACAGAGAATTCAGAATAAGAGTATTCGTATTGCAACAGATGCGCCTGTGTACTGCCCCGTAAGGACTATGCACAGAAAGCTTAAACTCGAACTTTTAAAACATTATTATTTCCGAACTGCGCAAAAATTCTATGATAAATGTGCCATAAGCAGAAACCCATATATTTCATCACTGGGCGAACAAGATCCAGAGTTGCATGGAAAATATAAAATGCCAAATTCAATCTTGGCTCACAGACCTCCGTAGTGTGCTGTGGCTGGCTGAGCGATCGGCCAATCAGTCTCCCGCGAGTTGAAACTTAAATTATAGACATTAATGAAATAATTTGCTAATTCAAAATGGTCCGAAGCATGCAGGTGTAGGTTTGGCTCCCGGGAGTTCCACTGCCTGTGCTGTTAGGGCTGACTCCCTATGTCCGATGGGGCATGGCCCGCCTGGCAGGCTTCACCTCCAGTGCCGGTTGTGTTTCTGAAAGACATGGGATTTTGAATTGCAAGCTTGCAACAAATACCAAAATGTGAATAGGTCTTGACTTAATTCACCTGTAACTTTATACACCTACACTACTAGTAGTATAGTAGTAGATATTAGAGATTTGTAAATTAGTAATAAGTCCTAGATACTAAGTAATAGTCATCAAAAATATATATTTCTAAAATAATAATAAAAAACTAAAAAAAAAAACTAAAAAAAACTAAAAAAAATATATTTATAGTTATTATTTTAGTTTTATCTTAAGCACTGCACGTCCATCCCTGAGTTGGGTGTTTGCATATTTCGTAACGAAATGCCTAGTTTGTAAGTCATTTATCTGTTTCTGTCTTAGTTTCTTAGTTTTTTAGGTGCTGACTGGCGGCGGAGTGAGTGGTCAGTGCAACCACTCACCACCAGGGGCGCTTGCGTCCCTGGTCACTAAATCCAGTGCTGGACAAATGGCAAGGCGGACCACGAGTCCAAGTGCCCAACCCCCGCATGGTAGACTCTTTTCTACTCTGTCCAACACTTCATCCAGACTATCCTCTGTCTCCTGTATATTCCTACACGTAATGCATGCCAATTTGCATCCCACATGAATGTGCCCAGGGTTTTCCCTGTGTCTATGCAGGTTTTACCTGGGCCCAACCTATCTCTAGTTATAGTCTAGATTTAAGAGAGAGGGGAGTTAGTCATGGTGCAAATCGCTGCCATGGCTGGCCAATCCCCTCCTAGCACATGATGCATGTGACCTCCCTGCATGGCTAATCCCAGCATGACTAGGCGTATAGGCTTGGGCCTGAGACGCACCTAGGTCCCTCCCTAACCCGGACCCCTCCAAAATACACTTAGTTTTAGTTAGGTTAGGATTAAATTGCGCAGGAAAATGAATTCAAATATTAAAAGTGGTCGGTCAGGTTGGCTACATTAAAACACTTTAAAACACTATGGACGGTTAGTTAGGTTAGTATAGCTACATTAAAATAAACAGAGAAATATAAATATATATAAATAAACCCGAGGTTGGCCGAAGGTGAATTGTTCGGGTGTAATCGGGAATGGTAGAACTTTATGTGCATCTTAGGCTTCCCTTGCTCAGGGGTGACTTGCCATTCGTGACGATAAAGCCATGTTCGAGCCGGTCTACCACTCGATGCTTATCGAGATATCATCGGTCATCTTCGGTAACATTCAGTTTGTAAATCTGCATTCCTGACCGATATTTTGTTGCCTGTAAACTGAAGTATGCTAGCTAGTGTCGCCTGCGAGGCACACTACCGTCGTCTACAACCACATTTTATATTTCTTTTCGTTGTTTGATACTACTGTTGTAAATATAGTTTTATGTTAGATTGCTAAAACTTTTGAATAACTTAAAAATTTTCGGTGTCTTTGAACACACTACCTTCAAGTTAAAAAATCATGGAGCAACACTTTTGACCATGTTGCCATCAGGACCTTCTACACAGGCCATTGCACTGCACTATTTACTCGCAGGTCGCTTGAGGTCATGGGGTTTGGAGTTCTTGGTAAGATCCATTTTCTGCCTACATGGGTGATAGCGAACCATTTCCTGGCAGGCTTATGTTCCTTGGTGGTGGTAGGGCTCTTTGTTCAGTTGAATCTTCGGTTGAGAGATGTGATATTTGGCAGCTGTCTCCATGCTGCATAGGTGATATCACCTTTGGGATTACTCCTTCATTGTGCCACTGAATACCGCTGCCTGAGCTAATTAGGTTCAGTGGGGTTGCGGCAGATTCAAAATCTAGTATCGCCTGCTGCTGCATGAGCCAATTTTGGCTCATTATGAGACCTTTTTTTGACATCCTCTGCGACTAGGCAGGTAATCTTCATTTCTATGTCTGCTATACAGCATTGCACTGTGGGTTTCTTTGTAAGGTGAGGGTGGTTCCCTGATTGGCCATTTGTGCAGTTTGGGGTTGGGAATTCATGTCTCCCTGTTGCGAGAATGAAACTTTCATGCATGTAACTGGTGGTGGTTGCTGAGTATAAAAGGGCATGAATGGGCTGTGGGTTCAGTTGCACCTCAACTCATCACAGTTCTTGTTTTAGGTTGTGCTGTATGCACATAATACTGTGGGTAGGGTTACTTTTGGCTGGAGCTTGGGTATGGGAGTCGTTTATATTGGACTCAAAGGTTGTGCCAGTGGCAACATATTTCCCCCAGGAGCCTTCCAGGTCAAGTCTTCGCCTTTCAGCATATTTTCGGCGGAACACTCTACAGTCTTGTTGGAAGTGTTGTTCAAGGCAGTGCCAACAATATGACAAGCTTCTGTTTGGGGTCGTATTTTTATTTAATTGGTTCAATTGTGGGCCTGGTTTACTTGCTATGGTGCTCTGAGCTTCGATATGATCTCACTTAACTGCAGTGGCTCACATAAGGAGTTCTGATATATCCTTGGGAGGTGGATACCTCAAAAATGATTGTAAGTTGAGTCGCACCAGCTCCAGTAAGGTAGGGAGAAACTCGTTTGCATCTCTTCCTGGCTGAAGCATTTCAAGAGTTTTTTCCTTTCATGTAGCAAGAAACTTTCAACATACTCAGCTATGCCATCCTTGATTAGTTACAAAAGTAGTTCAGGAAACTCCTGGTAAAATCTTCCCAGTTGTCATACAGCCCTTCATGGGTATTCCACCATATAGCTGTTTCTCCTAGTAGTAATGGGCTTACCATCCCATACAGCACAAAATGTTACAGATATGTTTCAGAAATATAACTTTTGAAACATTTTAACATGTTTGAAACATTTCGCAACCTACCTGAAACATCTCGGATATATTTCAGAAACGTCAAAATGTCCGCCCTGTGAAATATTTCAATGAAACCTCCCTGCAACATCAAATGGTAATGTTTCTGAAATGTTTCCACTAATTTCCCATCAATATTTCTGAAACATTTAACCGAAATATTTCCATAAATGTTCTGAAATACATATAAAATGTATCATGCGACCCAAAATACCTCTGTAAATTAGGATGACTGAGGGTATATTTATAATTTAAAAGAGTATTGCACTTTAACAGATACCATAATGTTACAGCTGCATTGGTCAGCTAGTTGCAGTGAATTGCAGTGACTGTGTTCCAATTCATCACAGCATTCCCTCGTACACTTCCTCTTGATCACTTTTTGCATAATGCCCCTTGACCACACCCTTAGAAAGTGTTAATCGGTGGATTGATATGATCTTGTTCGTATCTTCTTGTTTTCGTCAAGTTTTGCTTGTCCATAGTAATGTGTCATTTTTTGATTATATAAAAAAATAGATATTGTAATATTATTTTGTTTGAAATTATTTTAAAGATGTGCTCTGGTAGGACATAGAATGTAAATTTTTGTCGTTTTTAATGTAATGATAATTGATTATATTACTTAATAATTTGGCTTGTACAATTGGTGAAAAACCAATTTAAAATTTACTTATAATTTCTAATGTAAGATTAAAAAGGCCTGCCGACAAAATCCAACAATTCAGGTAAATTAATGAAACCATATTCTCCACCCTACTGAGCTAAATTTATATATATATTTATATATATATATATAATGTGTGTGTGTGTGTGTTTGAACCAAGTTAAAGAAATAATTTAATTAATCTAATTAGACATCAGATGTTTTCCCAGGTCAGCGTACCAGACTTGCCTAACATTAATTTTACAAACTATTTTATTATTCTAAAAACAAATTATGGTTATAAAAGTAAAATTTAAATAAGTCTTCAGTATGCTTGCAAAGTGAATGAAACTTACATGAATGTAATAGGAAGCCCAGCACTGGTGTCCATGGTTCCTGTCCATTGCATTTTATTTTAATGGGGAATTTGAATGTGATATAGTGGCAGGCAGGCATGCATCTACATCAGTACATGGGGAAAAAGGGAAAGCTAATGCACAAAGGTTCCATTATTAAATACAATGACAATGTCATCTTGTAATGAATAAATTAAATTGAGGCTCCCCAAGCTATCTGGATGTGATCTCCTTATGCTCAGCACAGAAAGTATGCTAATATTTACTTAATCCATAACAACCAAACCCCACTTGCATAGGAGACATGATTACTGAGCATTTTAAAATATAATTTTCACAACCCAATGTGTTATGGCCACTTCAAGTTTGTTTTTGAGTATCATAAATGAGCACTTGTCCATCGATGTCTTTATCTGTATTTGAACAATGTCTTGAGAATTTGGGTATGGTTTTCTATTGCATTCCAGATGTTGACATTCTCAAAAATCACGACACTGTTATTGTGTACGGTATCAGTGGTCTAGATAATCATGTGGTATTACATTAACTTAAAATACTTGATACACACAAGAAAAAAAATCACATTCAACCTCAAACAAATGTTATAGAAATAAAAAACTAATATACCTATATACAATACACTAACATATTATAATAGAAAATTCCTACTTGTATGTTGCACAGGAAACCGGTATTAACATAATGAACAGCCATGAGACTTGACCTGTGCTCGTATTGTGATGTACTTTTCTCCTTATTTAATGCTATAGTAAGTATATATGGCTGGTGCTTGTTTTTTGGACATTTGCAAGAAAAAAATGTGTGCTTGAAAACCCTCAAAAGACATGTAACAATTTTATGTTTATAATTAATGTCTTTTTCTTCTTAAACACACATATACTAATTTACAGAGGGTCTAAATATGAAACATAGCAGTCTTAATACAAATTCATCATATAGCTTTATAATCGACATATTGTTTTCCATTTCACACAAGCTCAACATAAATGAGACTGGACTAGAATCGGCTGTCCTCACTAAACAAAAAACTTGTCTGACCAGCCTAAATGAAGTGAGATGGTGGTGTAGTAGTGGAATATAAATGGGAATGAAACAAATGTGCAATGAGAAATACTCTTTAACATTGCAATGTCACTTTCCCTAATTGAAAGACTTAGTGTATCAGACAAGAGCTCAAATTGATCCAGCTTCCCTAACATTGAGTGGCCAGTGACTTGCTGAAGGTACAATAGTGGCAGTCCATAAAAAATCTGGTTTCCTTAATTTTTTCTATAGATAGCATGTTAATCTACCTAAAGTTCGTGGATTAAGCTAGGTTTTATATTTGTATTTTAATACTACCAAATTGACTAAATAGCCTAAGGATAAAACAACAAATACAATATGGCAATAGTATATAGGGTCTCTAAAATTCAAATTTTCAAAGTAAATACACAAAATAATATTACCACAACAGTACTTCCACACAAACTATATTCAAATGAGATGACAAATTTATTGTAAACAAATAATATAAATAATTTTGTAATATGCAGTACAAAATTTTAAAATAATATGCATGGCGAGTTATACTTTGTACAAAATATAAGGTAGCTAGTTTGGCCTAACTCGTCAACAATGAAGTCATTAGAGATAGAGAAACTTATTCAAACAGACAATAGGGTTTTGGATTGTAACTTCTATGATCTATGTTATGAAACCAGCCAAGAATGCACCTGAAGTAAGTTAAGAACCATGTATAACCATAATCAGAAAGCCACACCAGGTCAAACCAGGTTCTTTCCATTTGAATACTTAACAATAGAGGCAAAGATGCAAAGGGGTATTTTCAATAACAAATAACAACGTAGTCTGAGAAGTAGACTTTAATATATTTATATATATATATAAATAATATATACAATACATGAAACTTTTAACTGACTCTCTATGCAGATGTTCTTGGAGATTTTTGCTGAAAAAAAAAGAAGAAAAAACAATTATTTTTAACTTGTTTCAGGTCAATTATGACATGTATGTGAGATTTTTAAACATGTAGACACTAAGTTGTTACATTATTTATTTTTAAATTACCATGCAAACAGAAAAAAAAAGTTTCTGATGCCAATGATAAATTTCAAAACTGAAAGCATCTTAAAAGGGACAAATTGGTATTGCAACCTATGCATTTTTTTTTTCAAACTTACTAAGCAGGAATACTTCTTCACTGGGAATTTCTTAACATGCTATTTACATTCCTAATAATCAATTTAATGGTGTCTGGTTAATGCAAAGAGGCCCATGACATTGTATAATAACACATTTTAAGCAAAGTTTTAAAAGAAAACTTAAATTTAAATCCTAATGATTTCCTAATAAGTGTCTGTGTGAACAGTGCCTGTGATGTTATATCATTACAATTCAGCCCATGTTTTTGTGCAATAATACTCTAAAATTTCTAGTAATTTTTTGAGCAGATTCTCAATATTATCCTTTGTAGTGCACATTTAATGTTTATTTTCATTATTTAAATTGCTACCACTACATAACTATACACATGTAATCTAATAAATCATCATTTAATGTGTTTCCTTTATTGTCATATAATGGATGGAATTAGGTTTTGTCAAACTCTCCAAATCAAACATACTTGGTTACTACCATAATTTAGCATAAGAAAAACTAATTTAAATAGAAAAACCAATGATGCTTATGCTTAGTACAACACAACTCGAAGACTTGTACCTTCTCTGCGGTAAAGGACAAAATTTATTTCAATTATTTTGCGCTGCAATTCCAGCCCACCAATAAAATGAAGGCCAGATTGCAGAAATAACTTTGTTAAGCGAAATGGCAATTAATGAAACCGCTGTCTAATTATATGTGTAGGCCTAGTGCATTCACTTACAATAAATTACATTTATGACAAGCCAGATATAATAGCAGGCTTTATTAAATTTCCGTTAATAGTAATACGTAGGCCTACAACATACAATGTAAGTACTAAAGAGTGCAGAACATAACATAATAAAAATAATTACTTAACCAGTAGAATTGTAAATTATTTCAAATTAAACACTTCAATATTTATATTAAAATAAACACAACATAATTAACTTGTGTGTTGTGCACAGTAAATAAACATTAATTACCCTTAACTACACATTATAGGTTATAAAATATATTTACTTAAGTATATTATAAAAGCCCGAAGGTGATAACTGAATAAAATAAATTGGTTTAATCAAATGCTATTAAAACCAAAATATTTAGGAACCTATAAGCCTATATTTGTGTGATTTTTAACTAAAGATAATAAATAACCCATACATTAGCATTCGTGTTCTTCAGTCAACGACCATATATAGCTACAGTAAGTAGAAAACTTGTTAGATGCTTTAGCAATTTTATTAAATCGCGAATATCCTGTTAATGCATCACATAAATTAAAAAATCAGACTGAAAACAGCGCACATATAAATATGGCACGGGAATGTTTGAGCATAATAAGCATACCGACAAAAAAAGACTAGGCTGAAGTTGGATTTATTCCAGAATTATTTTCCTTCCCCTCATTTCCCCAACCCGAAGATGTGGGCGGAGCCAAGCGGTACAGCACTGAACATACAAAATACAACACGTTCTTGTGTACAGCACTACACATACAAAATGCAACACGGAAATAAAAAAAATTGTGCAATGGTACAGTACTACACATACAAAATGCAACACTTTTTTGTACAGCACAACACATAAAATGTGCAACAAGTGCTTGACTACCCATACAAAATTCAACAAAAAGTACAACACTACACATACAAAATGCAACAAGAAAGGAAATGCGAATACCTTTCAGAACATATAAAGTGCAACACTGCAATTGAGTTAACTCTATTGTAGTTGTAAAGAAGTACAGCCAAACCCAAACAAAATGCAACATTAAAAGAAAAACATGAATGTACAGCATAAACATCTCTGTACAGTACCGTTATTAATAAAGGTTGCAACAATAGAGCTGTTGGGCTCTTCTTTTGTGCGCATGGTCTGCTAATTCAAAAAAATTATAAATATGTGGTTCCACCGTACAGCACGTACCAAAGGCATCTGAATCAAAAAAATTACACCAATATGCAGTACTACAACATTCAAATATTTTTTTAACTTTAACTAAACGCTGTAAGGATAGAGCTGATATGTCATTCTTTTGTGCGTGTTGTGTGCTTCACCAAGAAATTACAAAATGCTTGGTACTCACCGTACAGCACGTACCAAAGGCATCTGAATCAAAAAAATTACACCAATATGCAGTACTACAACATTCAAATATTTTTTAAACTTTAACTAAACGCTGTAAGGATAGAGCTGATATGTCATTCTTTTGTGCGTGTTGTGTGCTTCATAAGAAATTACAAAATGCTTGGAACTTGTAAATATTTGATTGTTGTAGTACTTCATATTGGTGTAATTTTTTTGATATAGATGCCTTTGGTACGTGCTGTACGGTGAGTACCAAGCATTTTGTAATTTCTTGGTGAAGCACACAACACGCACAAAAGAATGACATATCAGCTCTATCCTTACAGCGTTTAGTTAAAGTTAAAAAAATATTTGAATGTTGTAGTACTGCATTTTGGTGTAATTATTTTGATACAGATGCCTTTGGTACGTGCTGTACGGTGAGTACCAAGCATTTTGTAATTTCTTGGTGAAGCACACAACACGCACAAAAGAATGTGCCAAACGCGTAACTCAATTTACGAACGCCTCAATCCCTGGGACGTGCAACGGACGTGAACGAGAGACCACACCGGGTCCCATCGCGCCCGTTCCCAGTTTAAACGTGGCACACACCACTGCGAGAACCAGTCTCGCGTCACGTGACCATCAGAAGTCTAGGAGCCGAATCCATTCCGAGCCCGGGATGCGCTCATTATTATTTTGTGTTAATTGCCATGTTAAGATCAGTGTGTACCATCATCATTCATCCGTGCATAATTTAGTGTTATTTGTAAACCCGCATAAACATTAGCGGATCCACATCTCAAGTGTATTACGGACTATCACGTGTCAGGCACCAGTCTTGCCACGTCACGACCCGCCGTCACCGTAACACAGGTTAGCCTGCACCCCTCACTGGGGTAGTCTTCGGAACACCATGAGACGTGAATCAGTGCCGCCATACGAGGGCCGTGTGGGCGGGATGAAGGTTGACGACGATACGGCCAGTCGCGTGAAAGTGCCTGGTGCGACTAGAAGTTCTGTAACGTGTGTTTCCGTAATAAAATAATCAAGTTCACGTGTGTATTTTACTAATACGGCATCCTGGGAGGCCATAACAGCCCGGGGGGCCCTTTATCGACGCGTCCCTGCCTGCAGCCACGAGGCAAAGAACCCCGCCCTTGAGACTAAATTTCCTTTCTACCATTCTAATTAGCATAATTTCAGGACAGGCAGCGGGGATGGCATCACGCTTAAAAGAATTAAGTTAAGAGCCGCGCATAAAGACGTACGTCTGAGTGGGGTCGAGCGCAGAGCTGAATGAAAGGATGCGAAAACTTACACTATTGCGATGACCTAAATGTGGCGCGAAAACGGTAGGCTCTGCATTCGCGGAGCGACCGACGGCAACCGGCGTGAGGACGCTGTGCGACCTCGCGCCAAGACACGTGAAGCACGGGAAAACAGCTCCGACCAGTTTTGGATTTAAATGATATATTTGACACTACATGATAATTTAACAATTGTACATAATTTCCCATTATTACAGTATCGTTTAATTGTTATTAATTTGGATCTTTTAAAAAAGAATAATTACTGATTTAATTTAGTGCATTGCCACACCCGGCCGGGCGCTGTAGTCTGCTTGGTGTTCGTCGCGGTGCACTTTCGCTCACTCGGCGGACATCACGCTCGGGCGTGTTCGATGAACTTAAGAGTAGGTGTTGTTGGGACGTAACGGCCTGTGCGAACCAGAGAGAGCACCCGTGGTTGGGGTCAATCTGTTGTTATTTAGGATAAGGACTGTGATTAACATGTGAATATATAATGTAATAAAGCACTGGCTGAGGCCAAAATGGTGGATATGAGACAGTAATTTATTTATGTTGTTTTTTTAATGTATTTATTTGAGCAGAAAACCCTTATGTCACATTCTTGTAAGTTTCTACAGATTTGGTGACCTTCATAGTGTGCCTTATTAAGTTGTAAAATTGCAACTGTTAGTGACAGTGACAACCCTGAGGGTAAATCAGTTTATGTAAGTGCAAAAAGTGGGAGAAAGCAAGCTAAGAAAACATATATGAAGTTTGTTTTTAAATAAGGTCCATTTTTAATAAGAATAAATTATTGTAAATATCATTGCAATTTGTTCCATAGTCTTAATATGTTTATTTATTTTTAAACAAAATTTACAATATTATTCAAACCAATGTCATACCCCTCCACAGGTTTTAGAATTGAGACATCAAAGTAATCTACTGCTTGTGAATAAAACCAATCACTGACCACAGTGTTCACTTCTTTGTTGTCTTTGAACCATTGACCACCAAAGAACTCATTTAAGTACCGAAATAAGTGAAAATCACTGGGTACAGAGTCTGAACTGTAAAGTGGTTTATATAAGTAGTTGTTCCCATCCAAAAGACCTGATTAGACCCTGTGGTTTAGCAGAAACATAGACCTTGCATTATCTTAAAGCAACATCACACCAAAAGACAGTACGCAATGCTGCTTGTTTTGTGTGGCACGCCGGAGTTTTCTCAAGGTCACACAATACACATCTGAATTTATGGTTGTACCTCTCGGCATAAAATTTACTAACAAAAACACTTTCCTGTCCCAGAAAAATGTTACCGTTATCTTTTATGCTGTAATTTTCCATTTGGCTTTCACTTAGGTTGGCGACGATATGCGTCGCAATTCTATTGAGTGTAGTTTGAACTCAGGAGTCATGTGAGACACCAAAGTCTCATCTGTAATAATATGGTCTAATAATTCATCTCCTTCCTGATAGTATCGAGTCAAAAACGACAAAACACAGGTACTTCTTTTTGTTTTGAGATCATTAGATAGCAGTCTTGCAATCCACCATAAGCACAATTTTCCATAATTCAGTGTCTATGAAACTTTGGTGTACAAAAAGAACTTCGAAACTCGTGGAAATTTACTTGGTAATGTTGGAATCGTGATTTTTAGTCCTGTAGAATTTTGTTGTCCACATCACGAACCAAATCGTCAGAAACCAGAGGTCAGCCAAGATGTGGCTCTTCATGCATATTAACCCGCCCATCCTTCAACATTCTCACCAACGTTTGAACTTTACTGTCACTCATAGCATTATCACCTTAAACTTGCACTCGAGATACGGATTAAAGGCCATATCTCACAGTAAGCAGGTGATTCAATTTTCTTAAACATTATAAACCTCTACAGCTCAGCAAATACACAAATGATATGGCTAAAATTGGTTTCTAAATGCATGCAAAGCATTCTGGAAACAGACATAAGGCGGACTGCGGGGATCGCGCATCATTATCACTCTCATTCCAAATGGACTTTATTAAAAAAAAAACATCCCTTGTAAAAACGAGATATTTTTATAGAGGCAAGAGTGAAAGTGTTTTTCTTACATTAATTATGAAGGGATGGAGGTTCCATCTTGGTGATGATGGCAAGAAAGTATAAAATGTTAAAATTAGTTAACTTTCTCCCAAATACTATTAGTCATCTAATATTGGAAACATATTACATTTTCAAAAATATTTGTTTAGTGTTCCATTAAATATAAAATTATTTTCCGTAGTTATGTTTTTGCTTCTGGTTACTGTGTATGTAGCTAAAGAACAGAAAAATTTATATTATCAAGTTAGGGCCGATTTTATGACCCCAAGCTAAATCTTCAGGTTAGCTAGCAATCAGGTTAGGCTAGCCTCCGGTTAACGAACGAGGGGTGTATTATGACCCATACTTAGCCTGCAGTTGGCTAACCGAAACCTGACAAAGCGTGTGGTGTAATAATGGGTGTGTTGGTAATGAAATAAACCAGAATTTGGTAACTTTTGTTGCGAGATAGTTTTTTTTTCTGGTAGAATGTTAGTCAGCTGTTTGTTTGTATTGTCAATCGTAATGTTTACAGCTGCAGTAAATAAATAATGCCGCGAACTTTACCTTGCAACAGATATAATTAAATTAACCAAAAACTACTTCGACGTCAAACCTGCTTTGTATTAAATATAAAATTACAATTTAAGATTCAAAACCGTGTGTTTTTAACTTAACTCTTGTTTTTAAACTCATGATTTTGTTAGGTTAGGCCTATATATTAAGCCAAAACTAAATGAAGTAATCCTATACAAACAAATAAATAGGGATAAGACATTTTTGCTAGAGAACACTTATTTCTTTCATAAATTTATTTCATAATCAAATAATATAGGCCCTGTTTCGGGAAAATACTTGTCGATTTTCATTTCACTGGTGTAGGTTTCATTTTTGTACTAATAGTTTCGTATCACGTATCCAAATTAATCCAATCCTGATGGAATTAGTTTGTGGTATAGGATGCTTGCTGTTTTAATTTAATAGGTCGAGAGATGCTAGACATATTCACTGGTGAAATAATTATGATTGTAATATGTATACGAAAGAAATACATTTTTACAAGACCTGACATAATTTGTTTGTATCGTGATATGTTAGGTATTTTGTGTTATTTACAGGATTTTTCAACATTCTAAATTAAAACAGCAAGTATAATGTAAAACAAGACCAACATATAAAGGGTCATGCGGATAGGATCAAGGGATGAACTTGGATACGGGAAACAAAATAATTCCAGTGCTGTTTTCGTTTTGCACTTGCGTGGCAGGTATATAATAAGTAGGTACCTAAAGGTTTGTAAGATAGGGAATGGATAATTGGGTAACATTTATTTTCACATTCAATTGTATTCATTGAATTAGAACCACGTCTGAAGTTGTATGAAGTGTATTTCATTCCTGGCATATGTCCACTGTATTACGAATAAAAATTCACAGATACAACAGAGGTGCCCACCCCCCCCCCCCCCCCCAATTACCTAATGAGCCCCCCCCCCCCCCGCCAGAAATTTTTTGTGCCATTTTCTCAATGATTTTCTAATATTATACTTTATTAGTATTATATTTTGTCACATTTTGCATTAATTAAAACTAATTTTCTAATAATAATAATTTTGGTCATATGCGTGTGTGCGCTTATTGTCGAAGCGGGGATAGGGACCATCCTGAACCGACAGATGCCAAACTGCTTTTGTTGAGGAAAGTGCGGGGTTGCCAATTTGATATACAAGATCCCTTTCAATTATCAAAGCACCAGAAACGTATTTTCACATTAGAAGCTATAAGTATGTAAATTATATATATATATTCTCGTCTTTTGACAACCCCCCCCCCCTGAAATTTTAATGACGCAGTCTGCGTCGTTACCCCCCCCTTGTGGGCACCCCTGGATACAACTTCCACGAAAACACACATATTTTAGGTAATAATAACACTCGTATACTGAAAACTACTCTGCTGACCAAGTGTGGTGCAGGGGGTTTTAAAATTTATGCGGCCGGATTAAGTCCTGGACCGAAAATTGGACCGGGTACGCCTGGAGAGATTAGTAAAAAGAGGTTTCGAGGAAGTGACTATAATTACCAGAAGTGAGTTCAATGCAGACAATGGATGATGTCTCTCCGTGGGACGTGCGTCCGCCCCGGTCCACGAGTCGCGCTGTACTGCCGTGATGTCATGGCGTCCGGCTGAGGCTCGGTGTCCCTCGCGCCAGGGTTGACCTCATTACGTTATTTTCCAATTTGACAAGTTCACAAGAGATTTTAAGGGCGCTAAATTCCTACATTAATTATTAAGGCTAAATTAACATTACTCACCCCTTCTACAATTTAGAGTTAGTATGTTTACGAATTATGTTCTTTAAATTATACGTCACACCAGAGACTGTTCGTCTCTTGCTGGACTGCTCCGGTGGGGGGTAATAATGAAACACAAGGGGTTAATAATTATGTCACATGAATTACTTAACTAATCTAGGCAGAAGGCTGCCAGGGGAACACTCACACACGTATAGACGCATTTACACACGTGAGTGTCCGGGCACTTCTACGTCGCACTTTCGTTAAGCAACTTTTAATTCATACGTAATATTGTTTATATTCTGTGTGTGTTATAGCAACGTGGTCGGCTGTAATGTCGGTCTGTTTATTATGGGGCCGGGTTCTACCTTGTCTGCTGGTGGCTCGCCTGACTCGGGTGGGCCATGGCTAGGGGCGCGTTCCGTTAGCGGGGCCGAATACTGGCGGTTGCAGGTCGGGCTTTAGGGTGGCCTTCGGTCGGACGACGTCATATTTGACGCAACTCCCGCTGCCTGTTTAAGTTTTTTGAGTAATTATTAAGTTGAAAATGATCTTAGGGGGCAAAAACGGGGGGAATTGGCCTCGTGGCTGCAGGCAGGAGCGTGTCGCGGTTTGAAAACTACCCGGGCTGTTCAGGCCACCCAGGACGCCTTATAAATAAATGGTAAACTGATTGACACGACACTGCACTTTATTAAAAACCGTTACACACGCTTGTCCAAGGACTGGCCGCGTCTGTTGTCTGACCGTCGCTGCACGCGAGTCTCTATATGTAGACGATGCGCGCGACCAGGATAGATGGCAAAACGGTATGTGCGGACTTATACTGTGGCCGTTATCGATGTGAAGGATGCGGCAAATAATTGCGGAGCTGCTATGCTGCAACGGCTTATGCAATCAATGACGTTAACATGTAAAACAGCACATACAATTGTGCCGGAAATTTGGTATTTCGTCACGTTTTTTTTTTTAAATTTTACTATAATTTTAAAATTATTTTTGGAAATTTTATTTGCTCTATAATTTGGTTAGTAAAGGGCGATTTACACTTTGTTAGGCTGGTGTACTCCCCTATGTTAAACTTTGTGCCAGTAGTCTGAAGCACCTTTCCCAGAGACCTATAGGATCTTTTGCAGATCTATTACTTTGCTGGCAGCCAGTTTGACATTTCCCTCGCTTACAGGCACGTCCCAGGCCTGTAACGTTACTTCACTTCATGACTAAAACTGCATACAGCAGCTCTGGACGAGCTGTTACCATTTCTCAGAGACGAGCTGACCATAGCCTTTACCGTCACGAATACGTATTAGGTTTTCTCCTCGAAAAGCACGTCATGGACGGTCATTCTCAGCATCGTTGCACTTTTTGTCCACCCCCCTTCCCTCGGTTCTAGGAATTCGCCTAAGACCAATTACCAGTCAGAAACTCCAGCAGACAGCGACCGTCTCCAAGGACGCCTTGCATAAAAAATGTGTGTGCCAAGATGGACCACCCCACGACACCTAGCGGCAAATTCGCGAACCTCCCAGCCAACTTATCCTGTAGGCCGCCAGAGTGTTGCACCTGACTGCCCCTTTAACCCTTGGTTTAAGCAGATGCCTTGGGCGAGTCAATTCTTATTTTTATTTCAGACACCCCTCAACAGGTAGCACTAAAGTCGACCAGTACTACCAACTTCGAGACATCAGTCACAGTTTTTTTATGACGCCCACTCGGGGAACTTCGGAACCTTTCAGTCCGGACTCCCAGTCCCCTCCCCCTCCACTTTTTATAGAACAGTTACTTTTAATTATTAGACGCGGTTCTTCACGAGACACTTCGCGTCGCGACTGCAGACGAACCATTTTGCGATTATCGGCGAGTCGACGAGACACTGCAATACTTCCATCCGGCCGCAACCGACTATGTAGTCGCCTAAATAAGGGATGCTATCCCTATAATCTTTTTCAAGTAGTTTAGTCCGTCTGCGTAGTACAAAGTGTAATAGTTATTTTTCTTTTAAATTATTTATTTTGAAATGATGAAAATGACCGCGCCCAGCCGCGTTTTCGCAGGATCCAGTTCCTGGCGGGCGACGCATCGGTAAATAGAAGCCAACTCCCCTGTCTGGTGAGTGACGATCCGCGACTTTCCTCAACCTCCCCTTAACTTTTCCGGGCATTTTGCCCCGTATACTGTCTGTGTACAAGTTCTGATCAGTTTTGATTCTGACTGTTCCAGACAGAGTCCGAGAGCCGGATGCCGAATTGGCATTTTCATCTCCCTTACTCAACAGGACACAAGCGCCCTGGCATCATGTTCCCGCGTGAGCTACGGGAAACGAAGCTCCGACATCCGGCGCCACTGTATTGTTCAACTTTTTTAAACTTTCCTAAATTACGCCGTCAAACAAAGTTAATATTACAAACATAATTTCTGGACTTTAAGTACATACTTCAACTGGGATAGTTTAAATATATTTGTATTTTTTTTATTGGTTTATGTATTTTTAGTAAATGAAACTTTTGATAATTTCATGTACGGCCGGCCCATAATTTTTTTTCTGAATATACCTGAGAGCTGTTTAAGAATGTAATTAATATTGTACATTAATATTTTCTTCTATCTGTTATAAATTTTCCTTTAATAAATTTGACGTGATTATACTCAGACGGAATCACACCTTGTTTCTGTTCATTACTAATAACATTGTGAAACCTAAAGATCCACCCAGCAAAACGAAAATGGTAATCAGACCGTGGTTTGCTACTACACAATTTAATGCTCTAAAGATATTTCCAATCTAACCTGTAACAACACGTTAATGTCCCGAAATGTATGTAGGCCCGGCTAGATAAGAAAATAAAATTCACAGTCATTTATTACAGCTGGAAACAATTATTACGTGGTTAGATTGCAAGTTATATGTTACACAGTTGAATAAGATAAATCGTAAATACGTAGATTAAAGAGTTAGAGCTCGACACACGAGGCTGGCTAAGAGCCTATGACAAAAATGATTAACTGGCTTCAAAGCCTGAAAACTGCGCAAGACTCATTTACGCTGTCCGTATGCTCAGAACATGAAAATTACATAGTAAATGGAAATCTCCCTGTTGGCGATAAAAGCGTTAAGTTATGAGTCGCACGAAATGATGTACGACTGAGTGGGGTCGGGCGCAGAGCTGCAAAGAGGATTTAATAAACTTACACTATTGCGATGACTTGGATGTGGCGCGAAATCTGTAGGCTCTGCGTTCGTGGCGCGAACGACCCCTGTGAGCTCCCGACGGCAACTGCGCGCGAGGGCACCGCGCGACCTCGCTCCAAGACACGTGAAGCGCGGGAAAACAGCTCCGACCAGTTTTGGACTTAAATAACATATTTGACAATACATTATTATTGAACAATTGGACATAATGTTTACTTAAATTAATTAACTTTTAATTGTTATTAATTTGGTTGTTTTTGTTTTAAAAGAAAAATTACTGATTTAATTTAGCGCATTGCCACACCCGGCCGGGCGCTGTCGTCGCCTTGGTGTTCGTCGCGGTGCACTTTCACTCACTCGGCGGACATCACGCTCGGGCGTGTTCGATGCACTTCAGAGTAAGTTTTTTTGTGACATAACGGCCTGTGCGAACCAGAGGGAGCACCGGCGGTTGGCGTCATATTTATGCAGTATTAAAATCAAAACCAATGCATTTAACTAAATAAAAAAAGGAGTGTGTCCTTCAGTACTCAACAGAATGTGTAAACATCTAACCACAGTAAAGAGCAAATTCACGTGTTTTTATATTGCAAATAAACTGATAATACGAAACTCGAACAAGATAATTAATAAAGATTGCATTTAAATAATGGCGAGTATAAAAAAATTCTAAAGGTACTTTTTAAACGAAAAATGATGGCTGATGTTACACATGGTGCACGCCCATCAGTGTGGTGGCTGGGACTATACCTGGTGTGCACCCATTAGTGTAGTGGCCCGGCCTATACTTAGTGTGCACCCATAGGTGTGGTGGCCGAGCCTGTACCTTGTGCATGTCTGTCAGCATCTACGATACTATCCGAGAATACATTTTGTAAACTTGATTACTCAAAAATATCGTAATACGGACAATATAGGAAACTGTTAAGAAATACACGAGACAAGTGATTTCAGCGAACCTGGAAGCCTGTTGTGTACATACGTTTTTAAGTGCATGAAACTAGTTACAATAGTGGCATCTTGCAACATAACAGTGCAAAATAGCTAAAATGTCATGTTGTAAATTGTCTCGTGCTTCGCCAATACTAATTGAGTAGAGTTTCCTATATTGTCCTATTAAAATATTTAATTGTCATAACAAGACTGACATCGTCCGTCCGAAGGCCACCCCAAAGCCCGACCTGCAACTGCCAGTATCCGATTCCGCTAACGGAACGCACCCCTAGACATGGCCCACCCGAGTCAGGCGAGCACCGGAGCATTAGGTAGAATTAAAAACCATGACCTAATTAATCAGCCACCTCGAGCCCCAGTTCATTACAAATCAGACACAGATTAATAGTAATGCCACTTTTTATTAAATACCCGCCCAAGAACAGTGCGACGTAGGAGTGCCCGGGTCACTCACGTGTGAATTTACGTTAATACATTTGTGAGTGCTCCCCTTGCGGCCTTCAGCCTAAATTAATTAGAGTATTGTGTAATGGAATTATGATCTCCCCTTTTTTTGTGTATAACTCGCCACTGGAGCAGTCAACAAGTCACAAACAGTCTCCGGTGTGACTCGTATTATTCAAACTTAATTTATGTAAACTTGTTAAATCTAATTCTTAGAGAGTATTTGCAAATTAGGTTAATATTTATTATTTAATGTACGAATTTAGAGCCACTTTCAATCTCTTGTTAATTAAATAATTTCCAAATAACGGAACTTTAGAAAATTTGGCGCGAGAGAACGCTGAGGCCTCCCCTCGCGCCAAGGCCAGAGGCCAGTACCGAGCGACTCACGGATCGGGGTGGACGTGCGTCCTACGGGGAGTCTTCATCCTTTGTCTCCACCGAAATTCACTACTGGTAACTATAGTCATTCTTCAAATCCTTTTCGTTGCTTAAACTCCCCGTGCGTACCCGGTCCTTTTTATGGTGTATGGCCTAACTCAGCCGCTTAGATGTAAACTCCCCGCACAAAGCATTATGCGGGACAGTTCAGATAATCGTCGAGCGCACAGGCACTGGCAACAACGACGCATAAGACTTGTAATTAATTTAACTGCGAACCACGGTCCACACAGGTGGACCCGGGTACCGCCACTTTTGCAATTTTCGGGATTGGCCGCCTCCAATCGACCTCCCCCTTAACCTCGACTGGCGTGAGGGTTTAAGATTAGTGACGATGTGTCAGAACACCCACTGTTAATTTTATGTACTTTTGTAGGGTAATTCAATGTTCATCGTGTAATGTAAACCGCAACTGTAACTGTTCGAACCAATTAAATGTCCAATCCGCACACTCCATACGCGACGTGTTACCGGCAGTACAAATCCGAATCCGTGTGTGTTATTGTGTGAGTCTCCCTAACCCAGCCAGGAATCAGCGTGTTCTGCTGCGCAGGGCCTGTAACGTGTTAGTAGCCAGGGACCCCTCCAACCGCAACCACCGCCGACGGTCCTAGCAGGCCACACAGGGGCATTCGCACCCAACAACCCAACTTTTAGTTTGACACCGAGCTAGCCTGGCGCCTTGCCGAATACACTTTCATTAAAAAAACAGCCTTCCCGCTAGGAACCATGCCGGACTCGAACTCGAGGACCCGGACGACGGCAAGACATAATCGCAACTTTAAAAATACGTATTTGGTGGAACAAACATGGCATTAACGATGCTTAACATTTTGTTGATTTTCTAAAGCATTAAGATTGCAAGGCTATCTTTTAAGAGTTTTTCAAACCAAAAGTTGCAGTCTAATGAATACATTAAAACAATATTAACATGAAAGAATTTAAAACACATATTATAATCTTAAGTATATATTTATATGTTTGTTTTTGCTTAAATGGCAGTAATCAGTGTGTATTTTTTTAATAAACAAAAATAATGGTACAAAACAATTTCAATTAGAAAAGTTAGAATACTTAGTGTCTTTAGTTAGAGGTGGTACTTGGGCACCTGGAAAGTAAGAAGTCTGCTTTCTGTATAGGAAACTTTTACTTTAAACATTTTTAAATAAAAACACCTCAAATTTTTATCAACACAATTAACATGTTTATTAAAAATAGATAATAGTAACGGGTAACAGTGGCTTGCTTTTACAGTAAATTAATACATACATAAATATGTACTTTACTTTAAAGTATTAAGACAAGTATAAAAAAATAGTTAAATAAATTATTAACTTCTCTTTATTAGATAGATTTGTAGGACTCTCTAAGTTACAGAAAATCAGACAAATACCTGCTCCTCAGTTAAATAAGTATGAAAACTTACATGTTTTGACGTGTCCCGGCAACAGTGTCCCGTGCTGGAGAGGCTTGAAGTGGGGTGAAAAGCCCGGAGATGTAGTGAGCTCTGGTGCAGCTGAAGAGCTCCTGTAGTCGAACGGCGTGTCGGGCCAAGATGGGCTGCTGGCGAGGGTCTTGAAGCAGGAAAGGGAAAGATATAGGCAAAAGGGGGAGGTACAAATGAGCAAGAAGGAGCCTAGAGCGTAATGCCCGAGGGGCCGCTCCAGGAGGAATGTCCTAGAGCGTAATCCTCAAGAGGCCGCTCCAAGGAAAGAGGGATTCCAGAACGTAATCCCCAAGGCCTCTCCGGAAGAAGGGGACAGATTAGAAAAGAGATTAAGAAGGGAGAGCAGATAACACTATAACAAGATTTAGTATTCTGCATTTATTCCCCCAGATTACTCTGGGGTAAAGATCTTTGTCTGGTCAATTTTTTTTCCTAACCTAAGTTAATTCTAAGTGTGTAGGGGAGGGTCCAGGTTAGGGGAGGACCTATGTGTGTCTCAGGCCGAAGCCTATACACTCTACCATGTGGGTTTTGAACCATGCGGGAGAAGGGCGCGTGCATCGTGTGCTTATTGGGGTTTACTGGCCAGTCATGGCTGCAATTGGCGCCATGACTGACGCCCCATTGGTCGCCTAGCTTAAAAGCTAGCTTATGTGACCCAGGTAAAACCTGCCTAGACACAGGGAAAACCCTGGGCCTGTTCATGCGGGGATCAAATATTATGCATTAAGCAAGCAGGTAACTACTGGACAAGAGGGAAGAAGGGTCCAGTTAAGAAGAGTTGGAGGGGCTGAAAAATCAACCATGCTGGAGTTAGGTTCTTGGGCCTTGCGGCCCGCATTTAAAGGTTGGGAACTCCTGGGTTATTATTAACCAGGGGCACATGCGCCCCCAGGGGCGGGCGACTTCACTCGTCAGCCCAGCCACAGCTGCCCATGCAGCCACAGTTAAAACAGAAGTGGGCAGAAGAGCCAGTATACTGGCTCGAACTGCGGGCGCACGGAGCGAAAGGCAGCCTGACGTTGCGCCATCTTCATCTTCCTTCTTCAGGTCAACAGCAGAGTACTTGTCAAGCCAGGGTGGGGGGAGTGAACCAACCTCGCCACCCAAAATCCCCGAGACGGTCGAAGGTCGCGCCGCTCGAGGCTACTTCTGCCAGACCTACAGTAGCCCCAGCTAAAGGTCCCTGATGTCTTCCTTCAGAGTTCCGATGCATTTCAGTTCCGTTGCGCGCGCAGCAGTTCACAGCTCCGCAAGTTCCAGCCCGCAGTTCATCTACACTTCGCTACTATTGCACATCGAGCTCCCCTGGGGTGCCTTCGCCGACGAAGCTGCTTCTTGCCACGCACCGAGCTACATTCAGGCTAACTTACACCCCGTGAGCCATGATAACGACTCCACAGGCTGGCCATTAGTCCGCGGACTGCTATTGGTTATTCACAGCCACACCAGCGCGATTGCAACTCCCCCGCGCACTTTCAGCCTTAGGTTACCCAATAGGGCGCAGGGAGCAATCAGCCAACAGCCCCCCAGAGAGATGCACGCGCCCCGAGTGACAACCACCGACTCTGGTCAAACATTGCTGGATGATTATGTCCCCCAGCTTTACAAATTGGTCAGTGAGAAACCATTATAATATACGGTTATACATCATATCACAGCACCCTGCATATTATTCACTGAATATTTATTACCCTTATATAATATATATGACGAATAATTAGTGCTAGAGTTCCATTGCGGCAAAGGCACAATATTTATTTAGTCTGTTTGTTCATTCCTCGGTTGTCGCCATCTATGGGCGCTTGCCGCACTAACGTCCCATAGAGGTGCCAGGTAGAAGATATGTATAATGTCTTTCAGACAGGGGTCTGTTCCTTAAAGGGGCGGGTTTACTGGCCGAGGTCAAAATAAGGGATAAGACAGTTTGTTTGTAATAAAACTCCTAAGATGCATGGAAAACCATAGTCATAACAATTTAGCCTAACTTATCCGACATATTCTTCTACTCACAGAAATGTATTTCGCTACAGGCGCATGGACATCGTCTTCTGCCAGTAACATGTAGTCGGAGTGGGTCGGCAGACAAAAAACTTCCTCGCCCCACTCGCGATATACTTGAAAAAAGTTACAGAGCTTACATAGCTGTAAAATTCACAAAACTACCACAAGTTTCTAAGGAAATAAACTTATATACCTGGGGCAGTTAAGCCCCATGGGCTCCTCACTCTCCACCAATGACCAATACAGTTCAACATTCACCCGGCAGGTTGCGACACCTACTGGTCGAAGACAGTCTGCGCGGGGCACGGTGCGCAGAAAACAAACTCAGTTAAGCGGAAACCAGACCAGCAGTGGTCCAGATTCAACGAACATAGCTACAATAACCACGCAGTCAGCTGACAAGGCAACCACTACATGATCACACCCCCTGCTCTCGAAAATCCAGCCACAACAACATGGTACTTAGCTCAGCACAACCTAAAATTCCCGGAGACAGTTAACACAACATACGCTAGATAGGAATGTAAGCGAAATAAAACAACTAAATTAGAGTGGCACTAGGAAATAAAAATTTCTGTTTGACAATATACTTTCTACAAACAAATCTTAACATTATTGAGTTTATTCAACATTTAAGATTTAATAGTAAAACTTTTACAACAAAATTGTTTTATTCAATTTATGGCATCGAGTATAGGCTAACAATTTTCTATCTTGCTATTGTATGACGAATATAGTGTGTCATCTCTACATCTCAATGTTAACTTAGGATTGTCAAAATTGTATTACATATTTTTTTAGTAGTCGTTATTTCTTTTTATGACTATAAATTATGACAAAGTATTGAATACTTATTTTAGCTTCATAAAGATTTATTTGGAAAACAATTATATTTGGTATCTCACATAATTTTCAAGAAATAAACTAAAATACTGGTTTAAGTAGCTATAAGTATGTATTTTTCACAGCCTTGTGGTTTCTACCAAAATAAGGCTCAATGGAATACAAATAAAATAAAAAATAAGTGGGGTCAGCATCTTTGGGTCAGTTTCCATTCATTGACTTCTTTACCATTTTCAGGAGATTACTTCGACCTAATGCAGTATAATATACAAAATTCCCGCTAATTTTTTTTAGTTTGGATAACTGACTTCGTACGCTGTAATGCGCAAAGAGTCACTTCTATACCCTATATGTTCTATGACATGAATGACAGGGACACCTAACCAAAACCAAACGACGTGTATCAAGTGACGTAACAAAGATGCTTGATGTTATTTGCAAATATTTTTCTCGTGTTTAATTGCTATTGTCCTGCACATTTTTTTTCAACTAAGTAATAAAAACACTAAGTTGCACGAATATAGTAAATATTCTGGCGTGTTGACAATACTTTATGATTAGTAGGCTTCCCTAAATAAATAGAGAATTATAGCGACCTTGAAACAATGGACAAGATGCAATATTATAAACGCAAGAAACTATATAAAAAAAAAGAAAGAAACAGAAAAATTACAGCCATTTGTTTAGCATGCAAGTAATCATTATTTTTGCTGTTCTTCAAGGCAAGAGAGATAAACTGTAGCAATATTACATTTTATTAAAAAAAATATTTGTTTTAATTATTGATGTTCCCATGCAATATCGTGCAGCCTTTTAAAATAAGGTTCATTATCTTTATAATTCTCTTTAGTCATTGTCAAATGAAAAAAAAATGTTTGCGAAACATTTTATAACGTTTCACTCAAACTTTTTTTTTCACAAGGATCTCACATTGTAATAACTTCCAACCCATTTGTTTTATAAGTCATATATTTATAATGTACAGAAGAGCGGTGCGATAACAATAGCGCACATTTCAAACTATAAAATAATGCGCCAGGTTATGTGTTTTGCCAGCCGTTTAACATCTGAAATCGTGGAGTCAGGTTCCGAAATAGTGAAAGTAGTATAAGAAGAGATTGTCTATTGTGACATAACAAGAACACACTGCGAGACTTTTACTTTCTGGTTTTAGATCCAGGCTTCCTCAAATGGGGTCGACCGTGCACACTTTCGACGAAACAACATTAAAATGACTTCAACAAGAATTGTTACATCTGAGAATTTTTTACAACTTAAATGTGCGGTGCCTAAATAAAAAACAAGGTTTGCGTTTGTGCATCTGTAATACACGTACGAGGATATTATTGTGGGATTTAATTGTTACGACGCGTAATTTATGAAAGTATTCGCGGAAGATGTTAAAGATAGAATTTATCGTTGCAAAGTTAAAAACCAATATTACTTCTTTACGCAAAAAATGTGATTGTTGTTAGTGAAAATGAAAGTGCAGTTCGAGTTACGAAACAATTATTTTGTAACAATGTCTATTGGCATTCCCCAGTGTGTTAATTACCATTTTTGTGTTCAAACTAGATGTTGTGAAACATGTGCAGGAATCCAGAAAAATAAAAGTGTTTGTGCGTGACCAATATTCGATGGATTACATGACGCAATAACCTAATTCAGCATTTTAATTAACAGGTATGTTGTATCAAAGCATTTTTTTTTATTTTAGAAGATTTTCTTGTAAATTATCTCTTTAAATCATATTAATTAATTGCTTGTTTTAATTAAGTTTGTTTTATTAAAGAGCCCTGCATATAAAGTAATTATACTAAATACTTGAGAACATAAATTATGAACCTTATCCCTATAATACCTTGTCATAGGCCTTCTATTCTAGGTAGCAGTACAGTTTTATTTATTTTATGTAGTAGGTATCTTATATTTTCCCGGGATGCAGTTATGGCAAATGTGTTCTGTGGTGCAGAACCTGGTTTTGTATTTGCTATAGGGTAAATTGCTGCTTTGGTGACTTTTATTGGTTGGAGGAGGGGTGGGGGGGGGGGGGGTATTTCTGAAAATTGTATGTTTGAGCTCAAATGATGTTATTTATTTGTCTGGTAAATATTCCATATCACAGATCCAAGTTTATCCCTTGGTTGTGATGGTATGATCTCTGTAAATTGATCCTGTGGTACATTACGTTTAATTTAGCATGTTGAAAAATCCTGGACAAAACAAAACATAACAATGAATTAATAATATAAGTTGAATATGATAGAAAAAATTCCCATAAGACTTGACATGTTTTGCTTATGTAGTTATATTCAATTTTTTCATTTACATAGTGATATTCGACCTACGTACCATTTAACCAAAAAAAAAAACTTAAAACTGTGAGCACTAACCTATGATAGAGGTGGGTACATCTTCACTGTGAGCAGAAAATGTAGATATTCTTCTAGAACCTTTGGTGAAACATGAATTCCAGGAGGTAAATAATTACAAATTCGTGTACCGAAACTAATTAATTGAAATGGAAGTAACCAATAATAAATATCTTTTATAATTTCAATTGCTTATTTGACCATAAATCAGCATTTAAAACCATTTCCATAATTGATAAATCATCACACCTGGCACAATCACTACCTAAACATAAACACACAGCGAATTAACTGGCACTCTTGAACTGTAAATCTTTTATATGCAATTAAAATCTCACAATCTTGCATTCCTGTCGCAACTCAACCACCACAATGTTTAATAGAACTGATATATACCTCATTTAATATGTTGCTTTTTTTTATATACAGAGAAGCTGCCTGTCTTTATAATTTCCAAAAATAAAATAAAAAAATAAAAATATATTTTTTTTAGTTTCAGTTGTTGAGTCATTCCATATCAAATCAACCAATGAAAAATTAATTTAGAAACTTCATGTTTCAGATTTATATGATTTTTTGTATATTGGTAATGTCAACTAATTATACATTATAAATATTTTTTTTCTAAAAAAAATTTGAGTAGTTTTTTTTTGTATAAATTGTTGAAAATTGCAAAAATAGCCAATTTTAGCAATGTTTTGGATCACTCAAATTCTTGTAGGTTTCCAACTAATGGTGCTAGAAGGCTGTTTGACAGCTCATTTTAAAGATCATTGAATGGGCTTCAATTTGATATGTAACATGACCAACTGTGGAAAGAAAATAATTTTTATTGGTTTTCAAAATTTTTAATATTGAATTTCTGAAAAACATCATTTTCGATTTTTTTAAAAATAAAGTATGTTATTCCTACATATATTGGTTAGATTTGTGCCAAATTTCAAGGTGGAGAATCAATGGGATCATGAGTAAATAAACATGAGAAGTTTAGTAGATGCTTAAGGGGGCGTGGTAGATAAATAAATGCTTTAAGCGTCAGTTGGACGTTATTGGTTTTTGGAAGACAACATTGAAAAACTGCAAAACAACAATCCTACATAATGTTATTTGCCAACTTTATTAGCAGACGTCCTAAAAAGACAATTCTTGAGCGTTGTTACTTCAGCAGCAATTAAATGTTCGAAATTACTAAGGCAGAAGTTTTGGCTTCAAGTAATCTTCAGTTTTTAATTAATGCATTTAGCTCTGGTTTAGTGACCATGCCGCCTTAAGAAATAGTTGCAGCAAGGAAGAGTAGCATAATTTTACATAAAATTTTGACTTAGTAAAGTATTCAAATTTTATTTTTATAGACTAAAATTTTTTTACAAATTATAAAACATGGATAACAAATCTTACCTTATTCATCCAGTGTTCTTTGATTAAACATTTGATCAATATGATAATACTAAGCTCGTGGTCTTGCTGAACAGATGTAGCCTAAGTTCAAAGCACATGATCTTGCTGAAAGGAAGTAGCTTAGTTATAACTGACAAAACATATAATTGCTCATGAAAAAAATCTGTTTAATATATATTTAATTATTTACAGTTTTCACTTAGGTTGTGGCATACTTCGTTCAAGCAGGTGTGATGTCTCTACAATCTCTTCTTTAGTGAGTGTAAAAGTTCTCCCAGTTGCTGTACAAAGTTCAACCTTTTTAAGAAGATCTTCAGTTCTAATGTCTAGTATATCGGCTCTTGGTGTTGGATAAAAAAAGGAAGCAGCAGGTCCTTTGGGATGTAAAAAACTGACTTTAACTTCATTATTCTCATTATTTTTTGCCAATATACATGCAAGCCACCAAAAGTTATCGTATTTCACAGTAACATGTTTTGTCAGTTATAACTTAGGCTACATCCTTTCAGCAAGATCATGTGCTTTGAACTTAGGCTACATCTGTTCAGCAAGATCACGAGCTTAGTATTATCATATTGATCAAATGTTTAATCAAAGAACACTGGATGAATAAGGTAAGATTTGTTATCCATGTTTTATAATTTGTAAAAAAATTTTAGTCTATAAAAATAAAATTTGAATACTTTACTAAGTCAAAATTTTATGTAAAATTATGGTACTCTTCCTTGCTGCAACTATTTCTTAAGGCGGCATGGTATCTAAACCAGAGCTAAATGCATTAATTAAAAACTGAAGATTACTTGAAGCGAAAACTTCTGCCTTGGTAATTTCGAACATTTAATTGCTGCGGAAGTAACAACGCTCAAGAATTGTCTTTTTAGGACGTCTGCTAATAAAGTTGGCAAACAACATTATGTAGGATTGTTGTTTTGCAGTTTTTCAATGTTGTCTTCCAAAAACCAATAACGTCCAACTGACGCTTAAAGCATTTATTTATCTACCACGCCCCCTTAAGCATCTACTAAACTTCTCATGTTTATTTACTCATGATCCCATTGATTCTCCACCTTGAAATTTGGCACAAATCTAACCAATATATATAGGAATAACATACTTTATTAAAAAAAAAAAATCGAAAATGGTGTTTTTCAGAAATTCAATATTAAAAATTTTGAAAACAAATAAAAATTATTTTCTTTTCCACAGTTGGTCATGTTACATATCAAATTGAAGCCCATTCAATGATCTTTAAAATGAGCTGTCAAACAGCCTTCTAGCACCATTAGTTGGAAACCTACAAGTATTTTAGTGATCCAAAACATTGCCAAAATTGGC
This sequence comes from Bacillus rossius redtenbacheri, assembly GCF_032445375.1. Taxonomy (NCBI): domain Eukaryota; kingdom Metazoa; phylum Arthropoda; class Insecta; order Phasmatodea; family Bacillidae; genus Bacillus; species Bacillus rossius. The sequence continues at coordinate 121,633,873 of NC_086331.1, forward strand.
TATTTTTGCAATTTTCAAAAATTTGTACAAAAAAAACTACTGAAAATTTTTTTTTTAGAAAAAATAGATTTATAATGTATTTAGTTGATGTTACTAATATACAAAAAAAACATGAAAATCTAAAGTGTAGAGATTAGGGCCTCTGGTTGATTTCATATGGAATGACCCTGTTTGCCTTTAGACATTTTTTGTAATCATTCAATTAAAGAGCATTTTAATGTTTCAAGTATTTTACGGGAAACATAAATCAAATATCCTAATCACCAATAGATTATAATCTTATTTGAAGAAACATTAAATAAATAACTTACCTTCGAAATGACTTACAACTGCTCACAACAACATTCAGATTTGGCCACCACACAGTAGGTAATTAAAGCACAATTATGAACATTATAATCAAAATTGGAAATTTCTCATCATTCTATTAACATGTTACTGTAGAGTGATTTATTTCTGGTAATGATATAATACAAGTATTGCTTTGCACTTTCACACAAAAGATGTCTGGAAGTTAGCAAAAGTATTTTCAGATATATAAATTTTTTTTGCAGACACACCCCTTTTGTCAGAAGTTCCCTACTGTAGAAAATTTTAAAGGGCATCATTGAGTTATGCTAGTTTTTTTTACAGGCTATGTCTGAATTTGAAAGGATGCTAATTGCCACTCTACATGTGAGACACCGTGGTTCACTTTCCATTGGGTTCATATGTCTACCCTCAGATTTCTCTTTTGTACATTTAATGTTAATATATTCTTTTGGAAGAAAAATAAATCTGTTGTTGCAGAAATGAAAAACTTATATTACCAAGTATTACTTATCTCAGAAGTCATGGCTTTTTCATGAAAAAAAAAAAAATCCTAGAGTATTTTTGTGTACTAATAATGTTACTTGGTTATCGGGCTAATCTGCATTTTTTAATGTCCTACTGAATTCTGAAATACTTGATGGGAAAGGGGGGGGGGGGGGGACAAAATCCAGGGAAATTGTGGGGTAAAAAAACAAGATTAAAATATTTAACAATATTAAAATGAAAAATATTAAAATCTGTGGAATATTTATGTAAAAAAATTTTTTTTAACGTTTTTCCATTAGTATTTTGGTTTTTGTTAAACAGCTGAACCTCACATTTTTCTTTCACTCCATGGCACTTCATGTCTAGGCCTATTGACTTTTCGGTAATCCTGTCTGGGTATGAAAACTGCTTTTTTTTTTTTTTTTTTTTATGAGAAATGACACCTTTTACAATTTCACAGTTTTATAAATGTCACTGATCTATTATTACCAACCTTTTTCATTCGGTGTGGTCACCTTGACGTGCGAAAACCTAACCTCTCGAGAAAAAATGAATAGTTAAATTTTTATGCAAATTTATAGACTTAAACTGTAGGTTGTAACTTATCTAACCTATCAGATCATATAAACTCCTAAAACCGCAAATAACTAGCTTCCACTTAAAAACATAGCCATGTAAAAAAGCAAACCTATTGTGAAAAATTATAACAACCTTATAAATCAAGTAACAGGTTATAAAAATACACCAAAATGCATAAAATAATTTTTTTTTTTCACATTTCTTACCAATGTTGATCATAAATCTTACAGATACAAATAAAAAATAAAAACCACATGCTGCACCTTTAATTACAAAAACATAGCATAACAAAAAATTTGAAAACCATTCTGAACAAAAATGAATTTTAAATGGTCATTACTAGTCAAATTTCACTGTCTCCAATGCAAAAATATTTGAAATACTAAGTTATTGATTTTGATTACAAAAATTAACTGAAACAATAACTAAAAATAAATTACCAATGTACAAGTTATTTCAAACGACATTAACAGTCACAAATGAAAATATATACCCTAATAAACACATTATAATGATTATTAAACAGTATTTCATTGATATCAAATGTAGGTACAAATAATTAATTCAAATCCGTTTGAACAGTTAGACTGCAAATTTTTTCTCATTCCCATAACACAAATAACTAATCATACATTTGTTACTAATCGTATCAAACATGGTGCAAATGAAACATTAACAAAAATATGCAACTGGAAATTAACATAATTGTCTGGTAATAAAATTATTCCAATATTGCAATGGTGTACCGAATCATAAAGGAATATTTAAAATACTTCTAATGGGGCAATCTTATACCTAATTAAATATTCTTGAAATTTTTTAAATTTGGGACATGGCCCTTAACATTATAGAACATTTATATCCATTGCATACGTGTATTATGTTTTATGTGCAAAATAACATACACAAACTCTAATCAGTATTTGGCTAAAATCTTTCTGTAAATAGGCTTAAGTTAGTTATTAAATTATGCCTCAAAATTTGCATATACTAGGTTGGTTGTTAATATTTTAAAAAAATTTATGATTTCTAAATGAAATCTTCATTAAAACTAGGCCTACATAAATATTTAAGAGCATGAAAAAATGATAAGTTTAAACATTAATGACTAAAACAAAATTTTAATTTTATTTTACACTGTTTCACAGAACAAAAGACTAGTTTTAGAAGTTTTTCAATGGATTTGGAAGTCTACTGATGTGATGCTCATTCACTGTTGGTAATTGTCTAGTTAGTTGCGTAAAATAAAAAGGCATTTAAAGGTTTGGCCAGTAACTAACTATGAGACTTACATTTTACTGATAATCTTAAATATTTCTAAATTGTTTCTATGAACCACATTTTTTAATGTAGCTGCTCTAACTTAACCATTTTAATCCATGACAGATAAAATTAACCTTGCCTCTGAGGTGGATAGCCTACGATTCACCTCTGAATAATGGGAAACCTGAAACAACTCTGGTGTGATTGGTATTGACTACAAGGAAACTCACAAATACAAATAATGTTTACAACACTCACCACCAAAATCTTCCAGAGTAATGCAATGTTTATTTATAACCATCAAGCACCTCAGTAGATCTTAAATGCATCATTATATAAAATAATCATGTCTTTACAAAGGCAGGTATTTTTATAAATTAACCAAAACTGTAAATACACATTTTAAAAACTTTAAGAACTTTTGTTCACATTATTCAGGTTAGGTATTACATATATTTGCTTTTTTTTTTGGTTCATATAAGTTAGCACAACAATGGGCCTGTTGGATAAGTCATGCTATACTAAAATACAGTAATACAATTAAAACAAATTACATAAGGAAACAAAATATTTCTTCTAGTCATCCATCTTCAGAAACCAACACTGGCCCTGCAGCAAGTGTAGCTATACGGCATCCCACTCTTAGATTGCAGTGTGGAAGTAAATAAGGGATTTCTCTCTCTTTCTAACACATTCTAACTGCAGTTAGCGCTGTTCTTGTTTCTTTGTTGACTGTTGCATCTGTCATCCTAATTTTAAAAAAAATTTTGTACAAAAGAGTTTTTTTTTTATTGTATAGCATCAAAAAAATGCATCAGGTGATATATATATTTTGCATACTTAATGGCATTTTAAGGGGCCAAACAATGAAAAAAACCTTACATTCTTTCTAGGAACTGTTTTGAAGTAGCCCTATTCCAAATTGTATTATACCAAAAAAAATAACCTACAGGTAATTCAGATTTTTTTGTCACTAAATTTATGTTTTAGGACGCCACCAAATAAATGTCAAGACAAACACGCTCCATGTTTTCAGTTATATAATGAATGGAATTTTTTTTTTAAAAGCAACACCATCTCAATAATTGCTCCTACAGTTTTCGTGTCCATGGCTGAAAAGACATGTCTTATCAGTGCAAGAGGGGTTTTCACAAAAACTGCTTCGTAAGAGGAAACATGCCGTGTGTTTGGAGAATTGGGGTTCTGTGCTGCAAGCAAGTTCAAAGATGAAGGCTTCCTTAGTTCAGCTATTTCCTTCGACACACATTTCTGGACACCAGCCTGCCAGTCAATTGCCTTTTTTTGCGACCAAATGATGCATTGTGTTCGGTGACTTTTTACAGCTATGGGTTATTTATTCAAATGCGTGTTTTTATTTTCTGCCTCTGTGTGGATTACATAAATGTAAACCATGGAAGGTAGAACACCAAAAGAAACCACATTGGTTGGCTGGGAGGGAGAGCAATATTGTGTTGAAAGTATTTAAGTATTTTTCAAAAAAAAAAAAAAAAACATTTGTGTGAACAATGCAATCAAGGAAACTTTGGTCAACAGGAGCAATAGTGATTAAAAGGTATGTGTTGTTGTTCTTTCTTTATCAAGTTCACTTTACAATCAACATATGATTTTGTACCAATGAATGTGTGTGATTGGTTTCTTGTAAGTTAGAGTACATAAAATGACAATTTATTACCAATTTATAAGTGTGGTATTACATTTTCTTGTTTTAAGTTTTTAAAGTAAATAAAGTGGCAATTTATTACAAATTTACCTATAAGTGTAGTAGTATAAAATATTATAAATTACCATGTAAGTTCTTCAAATGCCTCTTGTGCAATCAGAAATCCAAAGAAACACAGCTCCTGAAATTCGTAATGTGTTAGAGATTTGGCAACAGTGCATGCTATAAGCCGTGTACTGCACTCTAAGTATGAGACGTCTATAGTCAGCAATCACTACACTTTGTTTAATGTTTTCTAGTGGGTTACATTTCTCAGTTCATGTTTACACATTTGGTATTCCCGTTAAAACTGTATTGATAATAATCCGGCAAAATCGCTAATCTGGCATGGCCATGGTTCAGACCTTGCCGGATTAAAGACTTTTCACTGTAGTAACTTACAACGGTGAAATGCTCCAAAATTATATAATAATGTGATCATTATGACACATCATTTTACACTCTCAAGAAGCCATTCAGCTTCTAACACTTATTATGTAACAATTATCAACAGCATTTTTGTCACAAAGAATGTGGTTAGTGTTCTACGCTATGTCATAGGTGCTGAATTCGAAAATTAATTTAGTTTTTGCCTCTCGGACTCAGTTTTCTTGTAACATGTTACCCTCCTATCTATAGAAACAATTGAAAATGCTGCATATCTATTACTCTACTATGGCTTATTGTAGTTGATTAAGTTCTTTGCAGCTGGTCAGTTGAGTTGAACAATGATGTAATTACAGGGTAAATGAAGTTAGTACAGGTAATAGAGATAGCAGATATTGCTTGATGGCACAGGGTTTGAAAGAAGGCTCTTGGGAAAGGGGGAGAGAAAGAAAAATGAAGTTGAGAGTAAGACCAATGTGTCTATTGGTTTTCCATGTCCATATTTGTTACAATTGTGAACATTTATTGTATACTTTATGGATAATTTCATTGTTCAAATGAATTATTATATTTTAAAACAAAACTTCTTTGTAGTCAGTAACGCAGATGTTTTTCATTGGGTTTGTTACAATTTTGAATCACCATTAAGTAATTTTTTTAGTTTTATTTAATTATTTATATGTTTGTAATATTCCTCTCAACACTATAAATACTTTTATAGTTTAAATAAAACATTACATTTTGATTGTAAAATTAAAATAAAATTGTAATAAATATTTACAAGACATTATTCTTCCTTAATATCTTCAATATCAAACTCTATATAAGCTATATAAATTAAATAAATATTAATATAATATAAAATATATTAAAAATATTATTCTGAATAATCTGATTTTAAAAAGGAATACATCCTATACTACCAAAAGATAAACAAACATTATTATATATTAAATCAAATAAATTAAACCTATTAATAAAATAACCTAATCACAAACAAAATAAAAAACACTTTAAGGCTGGCACAAACACAAAATGGATATACAGGATAAATTACAAGAGGTGGGCACTACATATCAGTAGGCACCACATACATGTAAGACACTACAACATGTAGCCGCTAAACACACTGTGGGCACCACCAACATGCAGACACTACCCGATAGGTAAGGACCACCTACTTACTTTGGGACAATACAACACTACAAAATAAAATGACAACTAATATACACAAAAAACACAAAATACAAAAAACATAAACACATAATTGAAAAAAACATAAGAACAACTAGTCTAAATACTTAAATAAAAATAAGAAGAGACTATTTATTATAAATTCAGACTAGTAAAGAACAAACACAAGACTAATATGGATTATTACAAAGTAAGATAACTTATTACAATTTAGTAGTATGTACCTACAGTGTCAGAAAATGAATATATCTTGTTTGTTGAAATTGGTAATTATTCTATTAAATAATATAATTTTTTGTTTTCTAAAGTACATAGTAAGGAGTGAAGATGACTATTAAACTATTAAACTCTAAGTACTGTATTTGTAGGAAAGTATTTACAGATAGGCTTAGAACTGTAACAATTACAAACAAAAAGATAATCTAAAAAGACTATGTTCAGAAAGTGGAGCTAAAAACATTTGAGCATTGTATTTCTGGCTTATAAATTTAAAGAGTTTGTTTTGAATGTTTTCTATTTTAACACTAACAGAATTATTAATATTTCAAATCATTGATGCGTATTATAATTTAGATTGAACTTTGACTATATAAATAAAAATAATGGGATCAATATTGAGGGCGTAGATTGTGATGTATTTAATAAGTGATTGGGTTCTAAGTGAACGGGAAATTAAAAAGTTAACATGAAGATGAAAATGTTAATCTGAGATCTTTAATGAAATACGTCTTGGACATGTGAATGTTATCCAACTTATAACTAAACACAACAGGATGGAGCTTTTGTGTGAAAGTTATAAATAAGAATTTTGTTATTAAGACAGTCAAATTATGATCCTACAATAGTTAGCTATTTCAATATTATCAGATTGTAGAATGTAGCATTTGCATAAGGAATTAATTTTTCTAAGGATTTTCAAATCATCAGCAAATAATAGACCAGTGGAATGATTTTGAACCTATACCATTACTGGGTACAAAGTAGGGGAGAGTCAAGACACTTTATATATATATATATATATGCTCAACAAAAGCATAAGTATTTCATATTTTCATGTCTGCCTAGTCCATGGTTTTATAATCATATAATAAACAATAATGAAGTAATAATGTTTGAGTGCCTGTAAATTATAATATTGCACAGTGTTCCATAGTGCGTATCAAATCTCCCCATGCCATGTAGAGATGATATATGCTAGTTAGAATTGATACACTTGTAAGTCTGTTTTTTTTTAACGGTTCGAAAGATCTGTTTTCACACAAAAACATAAATAAAGTATGTTGAATAAAAATAAATGTTTTAATAAATGAATTTTACCGAATTAAATGGTAGGAAACTAAATAGTTTGAAATAATGTCCATAAATACATTTAACTAAACTAAACAAAACAGAATGAACAGTTTCACAACATTTTACAACTGAATATTTAACATTCTTCACAAAAGTATTATAAGTATACTATTTTTCTACTGATCATGAAAATGACCTATCATTTTGAACATTAAAAGAACTGGATATAGTCTCATAAAAAAAATTTCTTTAACAGTGTTACCTCATGTTATAACCATCAAAACCTTCTCTGAAACTGAATCATTCAATCCTGTAATTTCTTAGAGTAAAAGTGATTCACAAAAAACTTTCACTATTTGGTTTTCATCTATTACAGAACTATCCTCTTTTTCTGGCCACTTAAACTTTGAATTGGAAACATATCGGCCAAATTTTATTTTACACACACCGTCATTAAAGAGATTTTCAGTTAATCCTGCAAAATAAACATTTTCTTAGTTTTGAATGATGCAAAAACCCAATCTCCCTCTTTAGGCATACGGTCTGCTTCACTTTCACTCGAATGAGAGCTAATGATTTTTTCATTGTTAGATTCTGATTCGTACTCTTCTTCACCGTCAGAAGAACCAATAGTCACACACTGTCAAGAAGTACAGATTTTGTTTTTATTGTTTTATTTTTAGGAAATAGAACCTTTTTTGTGGACTTCTGTTTTTCAGCATATTCCTCTTATAGTTAATTTTTCACTGGCGTGACTGTCAACACTGTTGACTTGGCTTTAGTGGTGTTACGGTCATTGTCCTTAGCTTTAGGTAAGGGCCTAATATCTGAAGGTTGTACCATGTTGTTGCAACCGTTATTTGTGTTGGAACTGGATGATGCCTCTTCTTTGCTCACAATACCATCTTGAGGTTCAGCAGCATTTTTGGGCTGGCAGTTTGTAACCAATGATGGCATAAAATCATTATCATTAAAACAATATCTGTTGAAGGGCCAAAGCCTTTTTCAAACCGGCTTGGATGTTTGCAGGAGTAAATGATTTTGGGAATGCTTGTCCAATCACTTCTCCTAGATCATAGATTGTCATTGGAACTGAAGGGTGATTTAAAATCCAGTCCTGAGCAGCATGAGCACATGCATTTTGGAATGGGCCAAATACTGTCAAATCTATTGGTTGGAGATAAGTGCTGGTGTGTGGTGGAATTGTGAACAAAACTATTCCATTGTCTTTAGCAAAGTTAACAGATTCCACAGATATGAGGCTTGAATGGTTATCCATTATAAGAAGGACTTTTTGATTTTGTGAACATTTTACATACTTCACAAAAGTTCTAAAAATTGGATGAAGTTTTCCCTAATCATCCACCCACTGTGACTTGGATGCCCAACTATTTATGTACCCGGGGGAACTCCTTTGCACATATAACTCAGGGTAAAGTTATAAATGGAGGAATGTCATTTCCAGCCGCACTTATGGCACAACACACTGTCACAAGTGTGTCTCTCTCTTGTGAAGTGGTTTGGCCAACTTGCCATTACACCCTTCTGAGCTACCACTTTTTTGGTTTGTGTTTTGTCGTCACACCTGTCTCATCAATGTTCCAAATTCATGGAGTTCAAAATGTTCTTTGTTTAACACATGAAATACATTTTTTTTGAAACTTCTCAACTATAACTTTGTTAAAAGCTGTGGCTCTTGCAATACTTGTGGCCTCAGGTTGTCGTATTGACAAATCAGAATTCCTCTTCTTGTACCCTCGGAACCAATTGTAGCCTGCCATTTTATTAGAATCCCAACTCTTAGGGTTTGTCTTTGCATTTGCTTTTGCGAACTCATATGCTAACTGATGACACGCAACAGTAGCTAGCCTGTAATGTAGCTTTGCACTTCCTTTAGGTAGTTTTCTAGCATAACCTCTTCCTGAGAAGAAACAAAGCTGAGATTTGTTGTATAATGATGTAAAAACATTTTCCCCCCTTTTTCTTTCTTTGTTTTAACATGGTGCATTAATGTCATGTTGTCTATGTTAAACTTATTTGCAGTCGCCCTTAGGCCTTTGCCCCTATCTGCAATCTCTTTCACTGCAGTTTCCAAACCAGAAGGGCTGCAAGACTTGGAGTTCTCCTTTTCTCCATTGTAAAAAAATGGCTTTTAATAAAGAAAAACTTATGTAAATTAAAATAAGCTTAACACCAAATTGTGCCAGAAATTTGGTATTTCGACACGTTTTTTTTTTAAATTTTACTATAATTTTAAATTATTTTTTGGAAATTTTTTTTGCTCTATAATTTGGTTACTAAAGGGCGATTTACACTTTGTTAGTCTGGTGTACTCCCCTAAGTTAAACTTTGTGCCAGTAGTCTGAAGCAACTTTCCCAGAGATGTATCTGATATTTTGCAGACGTAATACTTTGCCGGCAGCCAGTTTGAAATTTCCCTCGCTTACAGTCACGTCCCAGGCCTGTAACGTTACTTCACTTCATGACTAAAACCGCCTACAACAGCTCTGGACGAGCTGTTACCATTTCTCAGAGGCGAGCTGACCATAGCCTTTACTGTCACGAATACGTATTAGGTTCTCTCCTCGAAAAGCACGTCATGGACGCTCATTCTCAGCGTCGTTGCACTTTTGTTCACCCCTCTCCTCTCTCGGTTCTAAGAATTCGCCTAAGGCCAATGACAGGTCAGAAACCCCAGCAGACAGCGACCGTCTCCAAGGACGCCTTGCATAAAAAATGTGTGTGCCAAGATGGACCACCCCGCGACACCTAGCGGCAAACTCGCTAACCGCCCAACCAACGGAAAACTCGCTAACCGCCCAGCCAACTTACCCTGTAGGCCGCCAGAGTGTAGCACCTGACTGTCCCTTTAACCCTTGATTTAAGCAGACACCTTGGCCGAGTCGATTCTTTTTATTTCAGACACCTCTCAACAGGTAGCGCTAAAGTCGGCCAGTGCTACCAACTTCGAGACATCAGTCAGAGTTTTTTTATGACGCCTCACTCGGGGAACTTCGGAACCTTTCGGTCCGGACTCCCAGTCACCCCCTCCACTTTTGATAGAAGACTTACTTTTAATTACGAGACGCGGTTCTCCGCAGGACACTTCGCGTCGTGACTGCAGACGGACCTTTTTGCGATTATCGGCGAGTCAACGAGACACTGCAATACTTCCGTCCGGCCGCAACCGACTATGTAGTCGCCTAAATAAGGGATGCTATCCCTATAATCTTTTTCAAGTAGTTTAGTCCGTCTGTGTAGTACAAAATGTAATAGTTATTTTTCTTTTAATTTTTTTTGAAATGATGAAAACGACCGCGCCAACCGCGTATTCGCGGGATCCAGTTCCTGGCTGGCGACGCATCTGTAAATAGAAGCCAACTCCCCTGTCTGGTGAGTGATGATCCGTGACTTTCCCCAACCTCCCCTTAACTTTTCCTGGCATTTTCTGCCCCATATACTGTCTGTGTACAAGTTCTGATCAGTTTTGATTCGGACTGTTCCAGACAGGGTCCGAGAGCCGGACGCCGAATTGGCATTTTCATCTCCCTTCCTCAACAGGACACAAGCGCCCTGGCATCATGTACCCGCGTGATCTCCGGGAAACGAAGCCCCGACCTCCGGTGCTTCGGTATCTTTTGACCCTTTTCAGAACTTTCTTTAAATTACGTCGTCAGATGCAGTTAATTAGATAAACATAATTTCTGGACTTTAAGTATATATACTGGGATAGTTTAAACATATTTGTATTTTTTTTTTATTGGTTTATGTATTTTTAGTAAATGAAACTTTTGATAATTCCATGTATGGCCGGCCAATAATTGTTTTTGAATATACTTGAGAGCTGTTTAAGAATGTAATTAATATTGTATGTTAATATTTTCTTGTATCTGTTATAAGTTTCCTCAGTATGGAGTAATTATATTTCAGACGGAATCACACCTTGTTTTTGTTCATTTCTAATAAACTGGTGAAACCTAAAGATCACCCAGCAAAACAAAAATGGTAATCAGACCGTGGTTTGCTGCTACAAAAATAATAGCAGTTAGCATGGTTTGAACATTGCTACAAAATGTAGGTAAAATCCAAATAAAGCCCTAATAAATGTGACAGAATATGGCAATATTTTTTAACTTCATTTCTAAACTACACAGTTTAAAGGCTTATAGCAGTTAATAAAATGATACTTAGTAATTCTGCAAACAGCTTTTTCAAACAGGCAAAAAAAAATACAAAATAATTTTTGTTTTTTTGGGAGAAATGATAACTGTATCAAGTCTCCCTGATTCAGGTTTATCAACTCTCCCCTGTTGTGCCATATACAAGAAACATAATCTCTTGCATTCATATCGGCTACAATCACACTAATAAAACATATTATGGTTCCCTGAGTGTATATATTCTTTAACAGTTTCATGGCAGGCTTTTATTGTATAAAACATGTGCAAAACAGGCTTGAAAAAATCTTTCCTTGGAAGAAACACTGTGAGCCTCTTTCTTCATTTACTATTAAAGCTGCCATCTTGACTTGAATGTTTTTTTATTACAACCTAACAAATAATCCACAATAATCATTGGTACCAACATTGATAATTACGTGGATAAATTTTATTGTACCAACTCTCCCTGTGTATCAACTCTCCCCTACCTTCCTTACCACTTTGAGGTACCCCAGAATGAGCAATATGCAAAGAAGAATTACTTATAGTTGTTTAGTGATACAAAGAAAAGTCTGTTTTTAAGTCTGTTTGATACGAGAACTACTGTATGGGCACCACCATATGAAAAGGCACACGGACCCGGTGGAGACTCCTCTCGGGGTGTGATGTCACCAGGCGCGGATCCAAGGGGGGGCGATAGGGGCGATCGCCCCCCCCCCCCCCTTTAACCCAGGGAAGCAAAATCGATGATGTAGCCAAATACATAAAAGACCCGCGCAATGTCTTACATGAAACCGAAATATTGATAGCTGTGTGCCACATTGACCTAGAGTAACTTCACTCTGGGCATGTTTCCTTCATCCTTCAACTTTTCAGCTGTTCTGAGCTCAAGGGAAAAGCATGGCTTGGAATGTTGGAAGGGGGTGGCGGGCGACAAGCTGGGCTGTCCCATTACTGGAGTGGAGGATGGAGTGAGGAGAGTTGCAGTGTGATCAACCTCGACAACAATCCCTGGCTTGTATTTTCTGATGTCCAAAAAGGTTATTACTGCAAATTTTGTCCTTTGTTTATCACAAGCAATATAGGTGGCTTCGACAAAACTGTTCAACTAAAAACCATGGTGACTCAGCCACTCAAGAACTTTGCCAAAATCTTAGGAAAGGATGGTGTTCTGGAGTCCCACAAAAGAAATGAATACCACATTTTGGCTGTTGTGTCTGGAAAGCAATTCCTCCAGTATATGGAAAATCCTGAAAAAAATGTGGCAAATCAGATCAACAGTCATCATCTGAAAAAAAAATTGAAGAAAACCGTCGTAGATTATTAGCTATGATTGGCACTATTATCTTTCTTGGAAGGCAAAATATTGCAATCAGAGGACATCGTGATGACGGCTTACTAACAGAGAGTATTACTGCAAATGAAGGTTACTTCCGCGCCCTTCTTCGATACCGTATCCAGTGTGGTGACAATGAACTAAAAGACCATCTACAAACAGCATCATCTAGAGCAACTTTTATTAGCAAAACCACGGAGATTGAGTTGATTGGTAGTTGTGGGGAAGAGATTATTTCACAAATTATCAAACGTGTGCAGGATTCCAAATTTTATTGCATCATGTTCGACGAAACTACTGATGCTTCACATGAGTCCCAGTTAACACTTGTTTTGGTATGTACACAAAGATTCAGTGCACGAAGATTTTTTACAATTTTTAAATGTTCGACAATTTGTGAACAGTGAGGACAAGCACTAAGATGAATTATATGAACCAACTGTAAGTGGCAAAGATATTGGGCAAGTAGTACTTTCTGCTCTAAAGCATCACTGTCTTGACCTAAGCCATTGTGTTGGCATATCCACAGATGGGTGCAGTGTCATGGTGTCAGAAATTCGTGGTGCTGTGACTGAAGTCAGGCGAGAAGCTGTGAATGCTGTTCACTGTCCATGTCACAACCATACACTTAATTTGGCGATATCCAAATCTCCCAGCGTCCAAGCAGTTCGAAATACTATTGCAACAATAAAAACGATAATCTCGTTCTTCACTGCATCATCAAAACGCTCAGCTTTACTCAAGAAAGTTTTATGTTACCAACTCTCTGGACTGTGTGAAACACGTAGGATCGAAACACACAATGGCGTTTTGCAGTTCCGAACATCTTTTCTGAAAGTGGCTCAGGTGTTAGAGTGTGTCGAATCTTGGAAAGATGCTGAAAGTGCTGCAAAAGCAAAGACTTTTTTGACTGCACTTTGTGAGAGTGAATTTATTGTCACAGTCATCTGCTTATCTGATATGCTAGGAGACACTCTTCCTTTGAGTAGACTATATCAGAAGACTTCCATAGACCTTAAGGTTGCCCAAGATATTCTTGCAGATACTCTTTCTGTTCTAAATACAAAACGTACACTGTGCGAGGAGCTATTTTCTCAACTTTTCAACGATGCTGATGGTCTTGCTCAGGAGCTTGGTGTATATTTAACTATACCTCGACTTGTGAAAAGGCAAACACACAGGCAAAACTACCCATCAACGAACACTGTTGAATATTTCCGAAGAGCTGTATTCATTCCCATTCTGGAGCACATTGTTGAAGATTTAAAACATCGGTTTTCGGAAGAAACGCAACAGCTTCACAGCCTGTCAGCTTTGTTACCAACTTCCTCTTCTAGTCAAGTAAATGTCAAAAAAATTTCTACAAAGTATGGCTCTCTCCTTGGAGTGAATGGGCTAGAAAATGTGGAAAGACAACTTAATGCCGAGGTTCGATCATGGGAGGCGAAGTGGTCCCGTTGAGAAAGAAATTAACAATACAATACCCTCCACAGCTCTCAATGTTTTTGCTTCGTGTGATGAGGAGCTGTATCCAGGCATCTACATTCTCCTGAAAATCTTAGTCACCTTAACCGTAAGTGTCGCTTCGGCAGAGAGAACATTTTCGACATTGATAAGACTTAAGACGTGGTTGAGATCTACCACAAAGGAAGACAGACTAACCGGACTTGCATTATTGCATATCCATTATGGCTGCGAGATTGATAAATAAAAAGTCATTGATCGCTTTGCAAGCAAGAGAACCCGCAGGATGGAATTCATTCTATGATGGAGAAAAACTGTTGTTTTACAACTTCTAGTTATGCACAATGATTATATGTACAAGACATTTTAATTATAGTTATTACTACAAATGTTATGCCCATTCTTTAATTATTGTATTTTATTTATTATTTTCTGATAACTTTATCATTTACCAAAACTAATATTCTGTGAAAAATTTTACTGACTATACCAAAAGTGTATTTG